>NC_090656.1:52910237-53210237 GCF_040937935.1 Hyperolius riggenbachi | reverse complement strand
GCTGCCGCCGCTTCCCCCCATCCCGCATACATTACCTGCTCCGCCGGCGCGACTCCCGGATCTCCGCTCTTCTTCTCCGCTCTGGTCTGGTCTCCGACATGCTTCCCTTCTTCCTGTCTGGGGGAAGTTCAAACAGTAGAGCGCCCTCTACTGTTTAAGCTTCCTGCCAGGACAGGAAGAAGGGAAGCATGCCGGAGACCAGACCAGACCAGAGCGGAGAATAAAGAGCGGAGACCCGGAAGTCGCGCCGGTGGAGCAGGTAATGTATTGCAGCTCTATTGCGTCGGTCGTCAGGCACTCGAACGCCGCTAGCAATGCGCTCTTTACCCGCGGGCGATCGACGATTATTTTCCGCACGGCGTGATCGACGGGATCGGACGGAATGGATCGAAATTCGGCGTGTGGCGCGAACGATTGGCAGCAGATTCAATCCCAGTGATCGAATCTGCTGTCGAAACGGCGGCAAATCGGGCCAGTGTATGGCCAGCTTAAAAGGGGCCTTAGTAGGTTATTGACATCTATAATAAGTCCACATTGGGTGGAAAGAAGATGTGAACTAAATACACTGGGCTCAGTTCACCAAGCATTAGCCCATCGGTGATTGGGACCCAATCCCCTTGGGTGACATTGCTGGGCCGGCCTGTAGAACGCATGTCAGCTGTATAGCTGACGACCCGTTCTGTTGCTATGCAGGGGGGGGCAGAGAGACGACAGATCATTGTGTACGCGATGTCACTCAGTGGGTGCTGAGAGAGGCGTGCATAAAGGAGTAGGCTGCTGCTTGGCCAAGTTGATACAGCGGACGGATCGCTTGTGGTCAGGGGCTACTGTACATATGCTTGGTTATTGGCTTGCATAAAATGTGTATACACTTGATTAACAGCTGCCTTTAGTTAAGCATGTGTAACAGGCCTGGGACAAGGTTCTCCAGCACCAGAGGCGGAGAATCCAAAATGCACCCCCTCCCCCCGAACTGTGCTTGCCCCAGTATGTGTAGCAAACATGCCCCCAGTATTAGCTTCCTCCACAGTACAATAGCCAGATGTGCCCCCTATAGTATTAGGCAGACCCTCTGACCAGTATAATATTTATTAGGTAACAGCGCTAGTGGATGTAGCCAGATGGGTTCTACCCCCCTCCCTCCCCCCTCACTCCCAACCAAGTACAGTAGCCAGATGGATTCCCCTCTCCCACATAACCCAGTAAAGTAGCCAGATGGGTTCCCTCTTCACTCCCAACCAAGTACAGAAGCCAGATGGGCTCCCCTCCATCCCAGCCCACTACAGTTGCCAGATGGGCTCCTCCCTCCCAACACACTACAGTAGCCTTATGGGCCCCCCGGGCGTGGGGTTGTTATAGTAGATATTTACCATGCCTTCCTATGTCCGTTGAACAGCCTTGTGGCCGTGCTCAATGCTGTCGCCACATGCCTCCACAGCACGGACTGCTGACTGCACTGGACGCCTGGATGCAGGAGCAAGGGGAGAAAGCGTACGCCTGTGTGGTGACGGCATTGAGCGCGGCCACAAAGGTGCTAAAAGGACACACTGTACATGCGTGGTCCAGTATGTACGGGTCATAGGTTACCTGCGTTACCCGGGTCGGCCCTTGGAACAGGGCTTGTTACAGGAGAATGGCGAGTGACGGATGGGAACGGAAAGCATGGCAACTATCTACTATAACACCCCACCCATACATAACATATGCCCAGTTCACCAGCTCTGGTATCCTTTAAAAAATCCAAAGAAAAAATGGCTGGGTTGGGATGGGGACCCTATGTTGTCTGATTTTTTTTATACGGAATTCAATACATATAAACCTCCCTGGCGGTAATCCCGAGCCAAGCTCGGGCTAGCCGCCGGGAGCTCTATGCAGAAGCGGAGATGGGGTAGGCGATTTAGATGGATTAGCTGACTATCACTAGCATTGACGTGTATGGTGACCTACCTGAGGAAACCCAGAATTCCCAGTCTGTACTGGATCGCCACATACACCACGTTTTCATAGACACTTAGTGCAGAGCCATCATACATACTGGCAGACTCCATCACCAGGCCCCCACCATGTATATACACCATTACCTGAGGGAAGAAGACAACAGAGATGATTGTTTGCCAATAAGTCTGTCACATTTATCACATTTGTAGTGTGACAGATTTAGTACCATGGAGTATGGGATGTATTGACCCTGGATACACCATCATTAGCATGTAATTGCCTCCTGAATATATTCATACTCACCCAGTTATGCATCCCATGTCTTTAATGTATATGATCAGGGCCGGATTTGTGCTCTTTACCGGCCAAAGCCACTGTTACCAGCCGTCCTCCTTCAGTATAGGTAGCGAGTTGACCCTCCACTCCTCTCTCCAGTATAGGTAGCCAGATGACCCCTCCCCCTTTCCATCTAGGTAGCCAGATGACTCCCCTAATACCTACTTTTCCCACTCTCCTTTCAGTATAGGTAGCCAGCTCGCCTTCACACTGCAGCAGCCATCAGTGTCACTTATTTCTCCGCTCGTCTCCAGTGCAGAAGCTTCCTCTTCATTTCCGTCTCCGATGCTGTCCAAGTCCAAGTCCTTAGCCACCGTAGCCACAATGCAAACGTGCACAGAGAGCAAGGTGGCTGCTGCACAGGCGGCTGGCAGCAAAGTACCACAGCCTGCAAATGCTGCACCAGTTTAGCCTGCTGCTTTGGTGCCCTTGCTCCTGTGGTGCCCTAGGCCATGGCCTAAAGGGCCTTGGCCTAAATCCGGCCCTGTATATGATAGTAAATTTACATTAATTAGCAATGCACAGAGTTTTGCATATTGAATGTCTGTACATTTTGTGGTTAATGTGTTTAAAGCAGGAGGATCAGCCATACTATGCCAGGGGAAAAAACACACGCATATAAGAAGATAAATACTTGATCTACTTACATAACAGATGTATTGTACTGTCCACATTTTGATTTCAGTGAATTTTATATAGTAAATGAAGAGAATTCTGTTCTTAGTGGGGTCCATGTCTTTTTCCAACAGTTTGAGGCTAAATCCTGATGTCATTTTTTTTCCCTTAACTTTTTTTTCTTTTCTCCTCCAATCACTGAGTCACCTCAGCCTTGCTAGTAAACAGGAGTGAGCAGAGGATCATGTTTCAGCTAGGCAGCTCCAAACTGCAGTCTGCTCAGCCAATCAGTGAGAAACAGGAAGGTGGGAGGGGAGATGGCAAGCCTCCCTTTTCTCACTGTGGTTGGCGATGGCACAGAAAAGAGTCTGGGGGCCTGAGAAAATATAATAACAGCAGAGAGATTCCTGAATAGATTGGAGAGATTGTACTGCAGGGTGAGATTTCTGCCAGCATTTTAAAAACACTGCAGTGTTTATTAAATAGAATTTGTTTTTGTGGCTGACAATCCCTCTTTAAAGTATCTGCATCTCCCAGGCTGCACCCTGTAACTCTTCATTTTCAAGAGTGGTTGTTCCTACCCCAGAACAGAACAGGTCACCTGACTAAGCCTGCCTCATCCCTCTGTACCTTTTGTGGCCAGCACTGTAACTGCAGTCCTTCCCCGCCCAGCTCTTCACCGGTATTTTATCGGATGCCAAATTTCTGTTAACAGCCAATACTGACACGGCCGGCTATGGGGTGCCTTTAGTGACCAAATTTCCTGAGCCAAACACCCTACTTAGACATGCCTATTATGTCATTTGTGTTCTTCCGGTACTGTCAGCTTCCAGCCCTCTGTGTGTGGAATCAGGTGTGAATAGCTGTGTGAATAGCTGTGTCTCTACTGCTTTCCTCAAACTTAAAACAAAAACTGAAAGTAAAAGAAGATGTACCATATTTTTCGGAATGTAAGACACTCTGGACAACAAGGCGCACCTAAGTTTAGAGGGAAAAATTATATATACTAAATCTGGTGCATCCATGGTCCAGGAGTATCTTGTAGATGTTCTCCTGCAATCATTGTGTCGTTCCCCCCCTTGTACTCCATGTGTCCCCGTGTCCCCTTCTGTCCCCATGTGTCCTTTTTTGCCCCCATGTTCTTCTGTTCCCAATGTCACATACCACAACAAGGGCCAACCCGTGATTGGGTTAATCGCTTCAGATTCAGAAACTCAGTCTCACTGTCAATTTGCCCATAGATGCACATATGTGGATTTGCGATCTATGAACCAACTAGCTGAGAGGAGCCTTCTAACTCCAAAGGATTCCCCACACACATACAATTTTAATTGATTGCTCCCACATGTGTAAAGGAGCAAGACCGTAAACTATATATATAATACACTGAGAACACTTAACTTGACCCTTAGCGGGATGCAGGGATTGGCGCCAGATCTGTCTATCTGTGCCCGATTCAAGCATACAGGTCAGGTTGTCGATGCAAAATACGATAGAACACTAGGTAACGTTTTCAGAGGAGTAAGTATGTTTGTGGATCAGAATCAGAATCAAGTTTAATGGCCAAGTACAGGGGTTTGTACATGGAATTGTTTTTAGCACAGACAAGCTCAAAGTAGTACACAAGATAAGATATACAGTAATGTAGACTAACATACATGCAATAGTAGTACCAGAAGACAATAGAGTACTTAGTAGATCAAGACCACCTAAGGATATGTGCCGTCGGCGGGAGTCTACCCAGGTGTGAACGCTGGAGCAAGGGAGTGTGATTGGGAGGGAAGGTTGAGGAGATCAATAGCTTGGGGGAAGAAGGTGTTTCTGTGTCTAGTGGTCCTGGTGAGTAAGGACCTGTAGCGACGGTCTAGGGGGAGAAGATTGAAGTAGCAGTTGCCAGGGTGAGTGGGGTCTCTTGCTATCCTGGCGGCCCTAGAGCGCAGTCTAGAGAAGTAGAGGAGGTCGAGTGGTGGAAGGGGAGTACCGATGATCCTTTCCGCAGACTTAATGACTCTTTGTAATCTGTACCTAACGTTCGCAGAGGACCCTGCGTACCATACGATGATGGAAGAGCAGAGTATTGACTCAATGGCAGCAGAGTAAAAGCAGGTCATAATATCTTGCGACATTCCAAACTTTTTCAGCTGACGCAGGAAAAACAGCCTTTGTTGGGCCTTCTTCTGGATCATTGTGGAGGTCTGAAGTTGTTTAGGTCCGTGGCACCTGGTTTCTTTGGGATGGGGATAATGGTGGAGATCTTTAGGCAGGAGGGAACCCTGTGTTCTTTTAGGGATTGTGAGAACAGGGAGGAGAGGACTGGGGCCAGTTGGTCCGCACAGGTTTTTAGACAGAGGTTGGACACACCATCCGGGCCCGATGCTTTCCTGGGGTTGAGTATCTTGAGTTGTCTCAGTACCTCGGTCTCTGCCACATTCAGTGAGACTGGAACGCCTGGGCTAGTGTGAGCAGGGGAGGTCTTGGCAAGTGGCACCTGGTCTTGCAGTACGTTTACTTGGTTGTCTTCGAACCTACAGTAGAACCTGTTCAGATCTTCTGCTAGCTTAGCGCTGGGAGTCGTGTGTTGAGGGGGGCTCTTGAAGTTTATGGCCACCTTGAGACCTTTCCAGACTTCGCGTGAATTGTTGGAGCTGAGGCTCATTCGCAGTCTATCAGAGAACCTTCTTTTTTCCGCTCTCAGTTCTTTGTTGAGGGTATTTTTGGCCTTCCTGAACTCGTCTAGATTGCCGCTCTTGTAGGCTGCCTCCTTGGCTCTGCGTAGCAGGCGTAGCTTGTTGTTGAACCAGGGTTTATTGTTGGGATACACTCTGTAGGTCTTGGATGGAATGCACATGTTTTCGCAGAAATTGATGTAGGACGTGATGTTGTCTGCCCATTCATCAAGGTCGCCATTTGGTGGTGCAAGGGCTGGCCAGTCGGTGCAGTCAAAGCAGGCCTGGATGCTCAGGAACAGGCAATAACTGTTAAAACGATTTGTAAATGTTTTAATAACAAACATGCATTACGCAGATTTACATAAACTAATTCATACATAACACAAAGCATAAAATAAAAAGGGATAACATGAGAGTTTACTTAGCTGAATGCAGTCTCTTTGGGATGAATGAAAATAATAGTCCAGTTTCAAATGTAGGCATCTATCATAGTCCTTTAGAACAGCCAATTATGTCTTCTGCCCCTCTCCCCCCCCCCCCCCCCCCCATGTGTCTCATTCTGTCCCCATGTCTCCTCCATTTTTCCCTTATTTCCTCCTCCACTCCCCCTGAATAGATGAAAGCAGCAGAGTCCTTTTTGGGGGAGAAGAAGTATGTTATATTTTTCAAAAATACAATATTTAAAGCAGCCAGAGAATAAGCCACACTTACGGGAAGCCAGGCATTGTCTCCTCTGTCGGCTGGTGTGAAGACATTGAGGTACAGACAGTCCTCAGAGAGTGAAGAATGGGTAACTTCCTCCAGCATTAGACTGAACATTTTTTTTGTTAACTCCAATGGCTGGGGACACCTGTGAATGAGGAAGAGGAGGTGAGGGGGGGGGGGGGCACAGAGGGAAAAACGAAAGATGGGAAGAGAGAAGGAGGCAAGGGAAAGAAGAAAGGCAGAGGGATGTGGGGTAGAGAGAAGAAAAGTAGAGAGATATACAGGACAACATTACTTATCACTACTGCCACAGTTTATATTCTTTTGCGACTCTGAAATCACTTGCATTTTTCTAATTGCAAATTACTGCGATTTTCTGCTTGTCTTGAATGTGATCATCGCAGGATCAGGGCAAAAATGCTCTTTTGCAGCCCTAACTTTTTACTAATATTCTTTATGGCATTCCTTGACCCAGGAAAAGGTTGCAAACTTTTGGCACACCTACTAACAGATCATTTGTAATAAATTGTGTCTGGGTTTCCTACATCATTTATAGTTCTCCTGTGACCATCAAGGAAAACCTTAGTCAAGGTGGCCGATATATGTGCAGATTTGATCACTGTGATTGAAACAGCTAGTGATCTATTGACTCTCACTGGGCCAATCAATAAACTTCCATCTGATTTCAGACACTTTATCGATCAAAAGTTTTATTATAAGTGGTGGTAAATGCTTGTAGAGCGGTCAGTATAGAGAGTATTGAGCAGTCAGCCTGTCAGTGCTCAGACCATGCTGTGCACACTGCATTAGATTGGTCTGCAAGACTGTCATCCCCAAAGGAAGCCTCTTCTAACGTTGATGCACAAGAAAACCCACAGTTTGCTGAAGACAAGCCAACTAAGGAAGGACATGGATTAAAGCCATTTCCTGTGGTCTGATGAGACCAGCTTTACAACATGATAAAGACTCCAAGGCCAAACACACCTCCAAGATGACCACTGCCTTGCTAAAGAAACTGAATACAAAGCTGGACTGGCCAAGCATGTCTCCAGACTAATACAATATTGAGCATGTGTTGGGCACCCTCCTATGGAAGGTGGAGGAGTGCAAGGTTTCCACCCAGTGGTGGCTCCAGCTTCAAAAAATGTTATTTTTTTTTTTGGGGGGGGGTGCAAAAAAAGGGGCACAATGGCTGGCTGGTGGGGCCCATTTTGGTGATCAAAATCAATGTGTGTATGGCACGCATTAGATATTTTTTGCCTAAGGTGATAAAATGAAATGCCTTCCAAAGTGAAATATTAAATCTAGTTTTACTTACCTGGGGCCTCTTCCAGCCCCTAGAAGTCATTTGGGTCCCTCATCGCAGCTCTGGTCCTCTCCAGTGTCCCATTGGTGGACCCTGATGGGTTGGCATCTTCTGCACATGCGTGGATGCGTGCAAGTGCCTGTGTGCAAATGTGCCCACGTCATTAGGCGCAGTATCCTTCTGGTGACATGGGTGCATTCTTGTGCATGTGCAGAAGATGCTGACCCATCGGGAGTTGGTGATGCTTACAGGCTTCCAGTGGGGCACCAGACAGGACTAGAGCTGCAGCAGAAGACCCAAACAACTTCTAGGTGCTGGAAGAAGCCCAGTAAAGTAAAACTAGATTTAATATTTTTTCTTGGAAGTCATTTAAGGCTAACTAGTTCCGCAAAGATAGGAACCAAATGTAAAGAGAATGCAGAGGCTTTTGAGCAATGGCGATTTTCCAAATGATGGTAATATTATTGAAGAAAAAGTTACCTACAGATGTACTTGGCTAGTTTGCTAGCATGCTTTAATCCTTATTTGCTAGCAAGCTGCTCCAGTGTGGACAGATCACAGACAAATCATTCCAGCCTTCAGCCTGTGTCTCACGACTGTACAAGCAAGAGGAGGGGGGAGAGGCAGGAGAGAGAGAAACACTGTGTGACATTTCTTATCTTAATAGCTAAGCATTGCTGGAGAACAGACCTTTGTTTACAGACATGAAGTTTTAAATCAGGATTATTATGCTGATACAGAACTTCCTGTCTGTAAAATACAAGCTGTAGTTTATTGGCTAATGTAAAAGAATAACAGTAAACAGTTCAGCTTGTAAGCCTATTCCTGTTTGCTGACAATATTATACATACAATCAGAAGGAGGCAGATATATATATATATTTTTTTGCAAATATACTGTATCATTGAGAGGCATTAATTACAAGGGATCTTGCAAGGATTGTGAGATCTTAATGGTAAATAGATAGGACCCTTGTTTACTTACAGTACATAAAGTCAGGCTGACATGGATAGTTTTTCCGACCCTATCCTGTGTAGTGTACGATGCTGGAGCCTAGAAACAGTTAACTGTATGCTACTGGGGGGAGGGGGATAGGGGTGCACAGTGATTCCTATGGGGACCAGATCCTCAGTGTGCTCCAGTGTAGTGCCGCCCATCCTCCATCGTCATGGAGGAATGGAAGAGGATTTCAGTGGCAGCCTGTGACGCTCTTGTGACCTCCATACCCAAGAGAGATAAGACAGTGCTGGAAAATAATGGTGGCCACAAAATATATTCACACTTTGGGCAGAATTCTGACATTTTTCACTCAGGGGTGCACTCACTTTTGTTGCCATCGGCTTAGACATTAGTGGCTATGTGTTATTTTGATAGGACAGGAAATTTACACTGTTTACAAGTGTGCACTGACTGCTTTACATTGGATCACTGTGTCACATCTTCAGTGTTGTCCCATGAAAAGATAAATAAAAGAAAATATGTGAAAGCTCACTTTTTTGACACATTGAAAGTGTAAGAAAATAGCCCTGTACCCGTAATGGTTGTATATGTCAGCTTTCACTTTCCCTGGAGCCTGTGAATGGATGGAGGCCTATTACTGGGACTCAGGGTTTCTACTAGTATGAGGATCAACCCCTGTCCCCTGTATAGTGAGGCCCAGTCCTCAGTACCAGTATGCAGCACTACAGCTGACTGATGTCTTACAGCAGCCCTGGAAGTGTGCACATTCTCATTGCTGTGACTCCGACCAGTGAGAGGACAATGCACAGCCTTGTACTTACATGGGAGGATATTCGAAAGCCTCTCTTATGGATCCCCAGGCTTCTGCAGGCTCCGGTGCTGCAAATCGTAAAGGTCCCACTGGAGGTTTGGCAAAGGGGATTCCATAGAAGGCGTGCACGGTCCTCTCAGTATCTTTTACCGTTAGCGTTGTTCCTCTGAGAGTCCCATAACGAGTGTTTACAGTGGGCTTTCCTCCATCCCCAGGACCTGAAATGGAGACAGAAAGTTCTGAGATAAGAGAAATCAACCAGCTGCCGTCAGAGCACATCCCCACTCCCAGCAGGGCGACCAGAGGGAGCCTTCTGGCTTGTTATGCTATGTGCAGGTTGTCTACAGTCTGTGTTATTATATTTTAATAGTAAAGTGTGTTTGTTATTCAAGTGCCTTGTGTGTATGTTTGTGTACTTGTAACTGTAAGCATAAACTTCACTTCTTTTCCAGGAACCTGCTCTCTGTTTTCAGAGCAGTCGGCTCAGCTAATATAATTTCTGCATAAGTAATCGGCTGCAGAAAGCAGGGGGACTTATTAGTTATTTTTCACACCTGCACTAACTGATTGACTCCCATGGACATTCCTTAGCTGATAGACAGTGTTAGGATCATGGTGGAGGGGTTGGGTGATTGGGGGCTCAGAATGAAGGTAAGCAGCCTGAAAATAAGTTTGGCACTAATCCTAGGTATGTGAAGCACTGCTTACTTCTCAACAAAAGTGGAATTTCACTTAAAGGATATCCGAGGTGAAAATAAACTGATTAAAAAAACAATTGTATCTGTCCTTCTCCTAAAAATGACATTTTTAGATATCCCACAGTTTTATTTTATATTTAAATCTAGTTTTTAAGTTTTTTTCTGTTTCATTGTCTCTGATCAATGACACCTTCACTGAAGTATGCCAGAGCTCAAATCTATGAATTATTGACCCTTTTTTTATCTCTTTCCTACTCAAGAAATCAGTGAGGGTTATGCTATAGTCTGACCTGGTCCGACCCGGGCCTGACCCGGATATAGAAACTGTTATTTGCATACGTGATGTTTAACTCTTTCAGGCAGAGAAAGAAAAAAAGGAACCCAGCCTACTTATTTGTGTGCTTGGCACTGTACATCCACATGTCTATCTCATCATGTCACATGTTACCTTGGTTGTCATTTAAGTGATGAAATATTGCAGAATCTCACCTGTCCCACACACCCCCTGTAAAGCACAGATCAGAAGAAGCATCCAGATGACAGCAGCCATGTCTGTGTTAAGGAGAAGTTATACACAACAAGTTATATGGACTTTAGCACCCTATAATCTCCCTCAGATACAAGCTGTTAGGATGGTAGTCTTACGAATGTCCAATCATAGTGCAGCATCCTGTGTGAGTCTCCCTGTAACTGGAATCTTGACTACCCATAATCCTCTCTGGTCTGATAACACAGCGCTGTAATTGGCAGTCAATTATGCAATGTCTGCTGCTAGGCAATAACTGAGGCCAGCTGAGGTAAAGGCTCCAAGTGCCAAGGCAAAGTACACTACAACTACTGCCAGGAATCAGGGCTGGGCATTTGTATTTACATAACACAGCAAATAATTCTGCTCAAAACAATTTTAAAGTGGATCTCCAGATAAAGTATAAAAACAAAAACTTAGAGCTTTTTCAAACGGGCAGCTGACAGGTGGTGAATGTATTGCCTATCAGCTGCTTTCTTGCATCGGCGGGGTGAATGTTTGCGCTTGGTACCAGCAGTGGACATGTGCTCCCCTGGGTCACCCCTGAGCGCGGTCACATGTGCTCAGACACAAAATGTTGCAGTTCTCTGTAGCATATTAGCACCACTGCATGTAATAAACACTGCCATTCAGCTGCATTTTAATTGCACCCAAATGCACTTGGGCAGCAAGTGAGACGCTGAACTGCCCAACAAGCGAGCAGTTCAGCCTCCCATCTGAAAGAGGCCCCAGTGAAGATAGTTATAAATTAGTAGACCTTTTTAATGGAATAGTAGCATGGGCGTAACAATCAATCAAGCCTGTGACCCCAACCATCGCAGGGGGGCCCAGAGACTTTGGGAGCCCCTCCTCCTCCCTCTCCCCAACCCCAAGTGCAGCCAATTAGCAAACAAATCTACCCGTTTACTCACAAAAGCCGTCCCTGCCACCTTCTCCCACCATGCAGATGCTTGCAGATGCTGCTTCACAGCAGAACACTTTCTGCTGCTATTTGCCGGCACCGACCCTCATGGCATTTAGAGACCAAGGGGGGCCCTTGCTATCATTTTGAAGGGTTTTCTATTAAGTCTAGAAACGCCACTGATTAGAAGTTCAATATTCAGATGATCAACAGACCCCACAGCGAGCCAGTCATCCCCTGTGTAATGTGTGCCCCCCTTCCACATCCGGTCCAGCCCCTCCTTTAAATTTAAAGCAATACTAAAGTAACCTGGGGAGAAAAAAGTCAGAGAGGGAAGGCTCTGAATGCTAAAGTCTTCCCGTTCCTCCCTCGGTATCCTGGTTCCAGCACTGTCACCCCCATTTGAATCTTCTGCCTCTGCAGTGGTGTAGCTAATGAGCTGTGGGCCCTAATGCAAGTTTTACAATGGGGCCCCCCAAGCACTCTATACATAGCAATTGATATGACACACCAAAACCTTCCAATAGCAACTACAGTGTCAGAGGTGCAAGAAGGGGATGGGGAACAGTTTGTTAATCATTATCACTATTAAAGTACCTATTGAAGTGATTAATATGAGCACAGGACCAATAGAGAGCTAATACTGTAGTTGAGGGAGGGCCCTTCGGGGGCCTTCTGGCCCAAGGGCCCGATGCGGTCGCAACCTCTGCAACCCCTATTGCTACGCCTCTGGCACCTACCTATCTAATCTATACTGGGGCACCTACCTATCTAACCTATACTCGGGGCACCTACTTATCTAACCTATACTGGGGGCACCTATCTATGTAACCTGCAGTGGTGGCAACTATACGGCTACCCTATACTGGATTCACCTACCTAGCTAACCTATACTGGGGGCAACTATGCCTGGCTACCTGGCTACCTATATTGGGGGACACCTGTAGCTGGCTAACTGTACTGGGGGCAGCTAGACCTGGCTAACCTATATTATGGGCACCTATTCCTGGCACCATTGGGGGGGGGGATTTTTACACCCTCGCCCTAGGTGGAATTTTGTCTAGAAACTGCCCTGCTGCCCATACACCAAAGGCCGATTACCGATCGATTTCAGTAGGATTTCAGTATGAAATATCTTGGAAATTGACTTTATGATGCCATATCCGCCACCTCCGTTGCTACCCCCAAAATGTAAATGTGCACCCTGTACAGTAAAATATACTTTACCTGACCATTGTGGGCCGCCACGGTGCCCATCCATCTTCTACTTCTGCATTGCTGCCCCACATGGCTACCAGGATATGGCATGGGGGTCGCATCTGTGATCTGGGGCAGCAATGTGGAAGCGGAAGATGGATGGGCACCACAGTGGTCCACAGCAGACAGGTGAAGTACATTTTACTGCACATTACATTTTTTGGGACAATGACCAAGGGTTCCATCGCGGTCTGTTTCTCCCTGGTGTCTTTTTCACTCCCTGTCCTGGCTGGCGCCTGTTTGATGTAATGCAGGGTATAGACACTAGGGGCCTCTAGTAGTCACAGCACCCCTAGTGTCTGTTCTCATGCAGTCCACACACACACACGGGAGGACGTGAGAGGAGCAGCAGTGGCCTGGTCGACCATCCAATTTCAGACTGAAATCTGGAAGTGACAGTTTCACAGGTCTGATTTCCCAGAGATTTCATGCTAATATAGATTGGAAATCAGTAGATTAACAGAAAAAGTGTTCCTTGCGCTTCAACTCCAGACAACCAGAACCAGTCAGATCCAATAAATCACTTGTCCAAAACCAGGCAATCACACGATGTGCTGCTCCAAATAGGGAGTGTGCAAAAAAACATCTAAGAAGAGAAGGAGCACTCTAAGTGTGTTACCAATGGTTCATCTGACGAAGGCGCAGAGCGCTGAAACGCGTAATGACGTCACACGCACCTCGTCCATAGGCCCCGCCTACCGCCTCGCAAGACGAGCCTCCTGGTAACATCGGACACTGCACTGCTGGCCACAGCGCGTGCAACTTTGCCGCAGAGGGGTATAGCGGGTGGCTTTTCCGCTGATAAGCGACTTTGAATTCATCATTTTGTGAGTATTCATTTTTAATGCGCAATAAAGTTCCAACCATTGGTAACACACTTAGAGCGCTCCTTCTCTTCTCAGATTGAAAAACAGCCTGCGGTGTATGAGCGAGCAGCCAAAAGATCTCTCACGGATCAGATTGATCTGCCCATATGTATATCACTACATGTATAGGCACATTAAAGAAAATCTGAGATAAGGGGATTCAAAACATTTATACATACCTGGGGCTTCCTCCAGCCCCCTTCAGGCAGTCCCCTCCCTCACAGTCCCCCCGGGCCACCTCGATCCTCCACTAGCCAGCCTGTTAAGTCCTTCAGTCACGCGTTCAGAATAAGGGCAGCCCAGCCATGTGCATCCCCATCACTACAGCTATGCGCAGGTGCAGCACGCTCCCAGATATGGGAGAGCAATGGGGGAGTGTGCATGGCCAGACTGCGGCAGTGCTGAGGGGAGCATTTACCGGGCCGAATAGCGGAGGATAGAGGCGGCCTGGGAACACGGTGCGGGAGGGAACTGCCTAAAGGAGGCTGGAGGAAGCCCCAGGTACGTATCATGTTCATTCAGATCCTGCGGAATTAAAATTTCCACATTTCCGATCGGAATTTGGAAATCAGAAAACGGAAAACGGAATTCTGTGGAAATCCGATTTAGCGCAACTCAGTAATTTTAGTCCAATCACAGAACTTGGAAGCGATGGACCAATCAGAGAATGCAGAATTTTTCAGCAACATTTTAATTCTAGACCAATCACAAGATTAATTTTCCGTTTACACGATTCCTGTTTTTTTCCAATTTTTTTTCAGTGTTTACATGCTCTGGTGCAAAAAAAATGACTAATAAAATACACCTCTAAAATAAGAAAAACAGAAAATTGGAAAAGCGGGAAATTGGAAAATCAGGAATCGGAAAAACGGGAAATTGGAAATCAGAATTTGGGCGGAATCTGATTATCCCTATTAATCTCCCCTTCTCATCCCTATCCCTATGTCTTCCATTGCATTATTAAATAAATCTTGAATATCCAAAATCGAAGTCCACTTTGGGACCCCCTAAAGAAAGCTGACATGGCCATACACTTAAGGTGGCCATACACTGGCCCGATTCGCCGCCGTTTCGACAGCAGATTCGATCACTGGGATCGAATCTGCTGCCAATCGTTCGCGCTACACGCCGAATTTCGATCCTTTTCGTCCGATCCCGTCGATTGCTCCGTGCGGGAAATTAGCGTCGATCGCCCGCTGGTAGGGAGCGCGTCGCTAGCGGCGTTCGAGTACCCGACGACCGACGCAATAGAGCCGCATACATTACCTGCTCCGCCGGCACGTCTACGCCCGGTCACCGCTGCTCCGTCTCCGTGCTGGTCTCCGGCATGCTTCAGTTCCTCCGGCCCGGCAGGAAGTTTAAACAGTAGAGGGCGCTCTACTGTTTAAACTTCCTGCCGGGCAGGAAGAAGTAAAGCATGCCGGGGCCGGAGACCAGAGCGGAGACGGAGCAGAGGTGACCTGGGGACTGGAGTCGCGCCGGCGGAGTAGGTAATGTATGCGGGCGGGGGGAGCGGCGGCAGCACCACCACCACCACAACAGATTGTGAACGGTTTCAGGCTGAAATCGGTTCACAATCTGTTTGCAGTAAAGGTAGCCATACGATCCCTCTCTGATCAGATTCGATCAGATAGGGATCTGTCAGTTGGTCGAATCTGATGGCAAATCGACCAGTGTATGGCTACCTTTATAGATTTGCAGCAGAATCGACCATGAGATCGATTCCTGTCAGATGCCTGTCAGGTCGAATCTGACAGGAATCTATCTGATGTGTGGAACAGATTTCCAATAGACAGATCTATTCAAAATCGATCGAAATGCATTATTGCACAATTGTCAATCCAATGCAACTCTATGGACCATTAATCTGCTGTCAGCAGCCGAACGACCTAGATTTTCCACTCGGACCGATCGAGCAAATTGATCGAAATGGGAAGGAAATCAATCGATCATGCTTCCTGCTGCATCGATTTCTAGCCGATTCGATCAGAGCGGTCAAATTGGCCTTCGATTGATGGCTGAAACCGACCACTATACCTTAGGGGGCCAACAGGTACCATTATCTAGGGTCGAAAAGGTACGAATGCTTTATGATTGCTATTTTTGTTGTTTTGGATGTTTTAAAATAATGATAGTAACTATACAATACATGTTTTCAACTTTCCATTCATCCTTAGGAGCAATAAAACTCAGCCCTAGTGTGTTTACTTACTCCTTGTTATCCATGGACATGATGCTGATTGAGTGAATTAATCTAACTAGATTAAGACATGAGATAGTTGAAGGCCAGAACACTTTGTCTGCATTCAAACCTATAATTATTCTTTCACCATTCAGTCTGTCCACACAGTAGAGTCTTGGTTATCTGGCACTTATGGTGGCCACTAATGATCCAATCTTTTTCATCCAATCTTACCAAATCTATGTAGTATAAGGGTAAATTGAGTGAATATACTGAATGGATCCTTCATGCAGTTCCCTTATATTACATAGAAATGGTAAGATTGGATGAAAAAGATTGAATCATTAGTGGCCACCTTGATGGAGATCGGCTGACACCGAATAAATCAACTTTCTGGTTGCTTGAGAGTCAATGTTAAAATAGGCCTAGCTAATGCTAGCTACACACGTTAACGTTTTTTTCGTTCAATAAATGCATTCGATTGATAATTTCCATCATGTTCGATATTACTTTTGATCGTTTTACTGCTCGATTTCTCATAGAAGTGAATGGAAATTGATAAGAAAAGATAACAGAATTGAGCGGGAAATAGAATTGAAAATCAATCGAACGGCAAAATCGACCGAAAAAACGTAACGCGTGTACCTAGCATAATACAGCACTATACCCGGGGCACCGCCAGCATACAGGCGAGCCACTATAGACTATACTATACTGGGGGCATGCATCTACCTAACCTATACTGAGGGGTACCTACCTATCTAATCTATACTGGGGGCATCTACCTATCTAACCTATACTGAGGGGCACCTACCTACCTAACCTATACTGAGGGGTACCTACCTATCTAATCTATACTGGGGGCATCTACCTATCTAACCTATACTGAGGGGCACCTACCTATCTAACCTATACTGAGGGGTACCTACTTATCTAACCTACCTGTACTCGGGGCGGGGGCATCTACCTATCTAACCTAAACTGTGTGCATCTATCTATTTAACCTATACTGAGGGGTACCTACCTATCTAATCTATACTGTGGGCATCTACCTATCTAACCTGTTCTGAGGGGTACCTACCTATCTAACCTATACTGAGGCATCTACCTATCTAACCTATACTGTGGGCACTTACCTATCTAGCCTATACTGTGGGCACCTACCTATCTAACCTATACTGGGGGCACCTACCTATCTATCCTATACTGGGGGCATCTACCTATCTAACCTATACTGTGGACACTTACCTATCTAACCTATACTGCGGGCACCTACCTATCTAATCTGTACTGTGGGCACTTTCCTATCTAGCCTATACTGCGGGCACCTACCTATCTAACCTATACTGCCGGCACCTACCTATCTAACCTATACTGCAGGCACCTACCTATCTAGCCTATACTGGGAGCAACTATACGGACTAACTATATTGGAGGAACCTATACCTGTCTCCACGTGGGGGGGGCACATTTTACGCCCTCGCCCTGGATGCAATTTAGCCTAGTAACTGCTAGTATTTGGCTCCTCCCACACCATGTTTTGGCCATGCACATTTTTCACTGCAACTCACTTCGTGCGACGCTTTGTTTAGTGGTGGGGCTGCCCATTTTTTGGCTTGTTTCATGGATGGGGGCCACAAGTTATGGACTGCTTGGGGCCACCAAAACCTTACCTGCACCCCTCACTATACCATACTCTATGTACTGTATACTCTTTATACCAGGGGTGTTGCTGCAGGGGGCCCAAAGGTGTGTGGGGCCCTAACTACTAACTTTCCCTTTCTCTGATACTCCAGATCAGTTGTTTTGTGGCCACACACAGGCCTGGCTTTAATTTACAGGATTCTATAGGCACAAATGTTCTGGCACCCTTGATTTCACCATCCATGAACCTACAAACTCCTGCCAAACCACACCACAAGTGTGCTGACTGTCCCAGCTGTCACTTCTCCCTTACTACCCATGCCCGTCATAGGTCGCTACAGATGCCCCTTTGTATTAGGTAGCCAAAAGTACCCTCTATATTAAGTAGCTAGAGGTGCCCCTGACTGATGGGAGATCTAGTCAGTGGAATTCTAAGAGCTGGGTAAGTAACATCTCATTAGGACTCCGTATAGGGAAGGAAGGAGGGAGGCGCTCAAGAGGTCAAGTAAGCTGCCTTTCCATCATCAGGCGCCTGTAGGCACGGGCCTACAGTGCCTTATGGTAAATCCGGCCATGATGCATTCTTTTACCAAATAAGGAAAAAACTCATTTGAAAATTATTTTTTTGTAGTTGTTAAATATGAATATTGATTAAAAAATGAAATGGAAAAATGAAAAGAAATGCATGAAAGACGTACAAAAAACCCAGCAAATGCAGGAAAAAAATGCAAAAAAAAGTCCATGGCAGAAACATGGACAAGTGTGACCCTAGCCTAAGGGCCCTTTCACACCGAGGTAGAGATGGCCCGAATGGTTCGCTCACGAACGGTTCCAGGCGAACTTTCGGTGGTTTGCGTTCGTCAGCGAAGGCGAACTTTTGCGGAAGTTCGGTTCGCCCCCATAGTGCGCCATTAGGGTCAACTTTGACCCTCTACATCACAGTCAGCAGGCACATTGTAGCCAGTTAGGCTACACTCTCTCCTGGAGCCACTCCTCCCTTATAAAAGGCAGGCAGCGCTGGCTATTGCTCTTGTAGGCTTGCTAGCTTGCTCCTGGCTGATTGTTATTGCTAAAATAGCACCCCTCAACAGCTCTTTTGAGAGCTAATGTTCTCCTGATGTGTTTTCTTTTTTGTGTTGCCCACTGACACTGCCCACTGACACTGCATTATACAGCCCTATCTGTTGCAGCTGGACCTTGGTAATTGCTATTACTTTGCCAGCCAGGCCCTGCCTAACTATCTATACTGGGACACCTACCTATGCCTACTTAACTACTGGGGCACCTACTTACCTATACAGGGACACCTACCTATGCCTACCTACCTACCTACCTATACTAGGGCACCTACCTATGCCTACCTACCTATACTGGGACTCCTACCTATGCCTAGCTAACTACTGGGGCACCTACCTATGCCTATCTACCTATACTGGGACACCTACCTACCTATACTGGGACTCCTACCTATGCCTACCTACCTATACTGGGACTCCTACCTATGCCTAGCTAACTACTGGGGCATCTACCTATGCCTACCTACCTATACTGGGACTCCTACCTATGCCTAGCTAACTACTGGGACACCTACCTATGCCTACCTACCTATACTGGGACTCCTACCTATGCCTAGCTAACTACTGGGGCACCTACCTATGCCTACCTACCTATACTGGGACTAATACCTATGCCTAGCTAACTACTGGGGCACCTACCTATGCCTATCTACCTATACTGGGGCTCCTACCTATGCCTACCTACCTATACCTTAGTGGCTGGATGGTGTAATGTTTAAGAGCTCTGCCTCTGATGCAGGAGACCAGGGTTCAAATCTCGGCTCTGCCTGTTCAGTAAGCCAGCACCTATTCAGTAGGAGATCTTGGGCAAGTCTCCCTAACACTGCTACTGCCTATAGAGCGCGTCCTAGTGGCTGCAGCTCTGGCGCTTTGAGTCCGCCAGGAGAAAAGCGCGATATAAATGTTATTTGTCTTGTCTTGTCTTATACTGGGACTCCTACCTATGCCTAGCTAACTACTGGGGCACCTACCTATGCCTATCTACCCATTCTGGGGCACCTACCTGTGCCTATC
Source organism: Hyperolius riggenbachi (assembly GCF_040937935.1). Taxonomy (NCBI): domain Eukaryota; kingdom Metazoa; phylum Chordata; class Amphibia; order Anura; family Hyperoliidae; genus Hyperolius; species Hyperolius riggenbachi. The sequence goes on along the minus strand of NC_090656.1, from coordinate 53,190,733 downwards.
TACCTATACTGGGACTCCTACCTATGCCTAGCTAACTACTGGGGCACCTACCTATGCCTACCTACATACAAGAAAATAATAAGGTCGTTGCTTCATTGTGGACAGATCAAATTTGATCAGCTGGACAGTCACTGTTGTTCTATCATTGAGCTACCACAGCCTGGCGACCATATGGGCTTGAAAACCGCCATGGCCTGCACTCTCGCCATGGTGCGCACCAATCCAGCACAGCCATCACAACACAGACAGCTGTTTGCGGTGCGTTACACAGTGAGTTTGGTGTGTCAGTGTGAAGCAGTACTCTAATTACACTCCCTGATTGATGTATACACATGCAAGATGTTTTAAAGCACTTTAGGCCTGCAATTTAGCATTCAATGTGATTTCTGCCCTTAAAACGCTGCTTTGCGTCCAATCCAGATTTTTCCCCGGGACTTTTGGGGTCTATCCCACTCCGCCATGCCCCCCTCCAGGTGTTAGACCCCTTGAAACATCTTTTCCATCACTTTTGTGGCCAGCATAAGTGTTTCTAGTTTTCAAAGATCGCATCCCCATTGAAGTCTATTGCGGTTCGCACGAACCGTACTTTTGGCGGAAGTTCGCGAACCCGGTTCGCGAACCGAAAATCGGAGGTTCGAGCCATCTCTACACCGAGGTTGTGCGGTGCTGTATTTTTACCGCACCCCACTGCCGAGTAATGAAAGTCTATGGAGACTTTCATACGAGGACGTTACGGTGCAACGTGACGGAAGTTACATTTTCGCCCCATCCCCCATCGCGACACCTGCACGGAAGCATATTTTAACAATATGCTTCCATGCACTTCCACATACCCAAAGCAGGAAGTGATGGCAAGCGCGTGTTACGCTTGCGCCACTTCCTGCTTGGCAAGTGGCCAGACAGGGAACACTGTGCAATTGCCCGGTGTTCCCTGAAGGCCCGTTTCTGACGGTGTGATGCAGTGCATCGGGCATGGCGGACCGCATTGCTGATGCTGACGCTGGTTTCCAGTTTGAAACCAGCCTCTGCACATTTCTAGTCCGGTCCAGTCCTGTCCTGTACTATCAGTTTGGCATCAGTTTTTTATCAGTTTTACTGGACTGGAACTGTACACAGAAACACATACAAAACTGGCACAAAAGGGGCAGGACTGAACCAGACCAGAAAGGTACACATTTTCTGTGCGAACACAGCCATAGAAACACATACAAAACTGATGCCAACTATTAAAAACTGACAGGAGAGGACTGGACACCTTTTCATGTGTGACTCAAGCCTTAGCAGGTCACATTTGCAGTCTGTGATAATCCTGGGCAGGCGTATACATTCCCTATATAGTCTATGGTGGTAACATATTTGCCGCAGGCTCCAGCCGGACCACAGCAGACCATCAGAGCGGACACTACACTGTCCACTCCTGCTGGCTGCACGTGATCCGGTGCAAGTGGGACCTGTGGCCAGTACGGTGGCGTAGTGGTTAGCGCTCTTGCCTTTCACTGCTGTGTCCCTGGTTTGAATCCCAGCAAGGTCAACATCTGGAGGGAGTTTGTATGTTCTTCCCGTGTCTGTGTGGGTTTCCTCTGGGCACTCCAGTTTCCTCCCACATCCTGAAAACATATCAATAAGTTAATTGGCTTCCCCTAAATTGTAGCTAGACTATGCTACTTGCACTACACAATACATACATAGACCTATGACTGTGGTAGGGACTAGATTGTGAGCCCCTCTGAGGGACAGTTAGTGACAAGACAATATACTCTGTACAGCACTGCGTAATATGTCGGTGCTATATAAATACTTCAATAAATAAATAAAACAGAGTTTTGGAGTAAAGACAGGAGAGATTAGATGAAGAACATCAAACCTATAATTATTCATCCACGATTTTATTTTTCCAACTGTGTCTGTCCACAATGCAGTAGAATCTCTGTTATATACAGTACTGTGCAAAAGTTTAAAGGTGCCGATACATAAGACATGTATGGGCAGATCGACCAAGAGACAGATTTCTCTCAAATCTGATCGGAGAGAGATCTGTTGCCTGAACATATACCACAGGCTGATTCCCGATCAATTTCATGCTGAATCGATTTGCCCATGTGACGCTGCATGCATCTGCCGTCTTGTCGTCCCAACGCTGTCCCCCCTAATGTTCAACGTGCCCCCCAGTGCACTATACATGACCTGTTCACGTCCGCCGCTGCCTCCGGTCTAGATCCGGGGGACTGTCCCCTAACTGGCCGCAGACCGCAGCTCACCTCATCCTGCGGGAGTCTCTGGTTTCCGGCAGGCAGAGCAGGGCTATGGGAAGATGGCGTCCGAAGCCCTGCACTGGAGACTATTTGTGCCCTGCTTTGCCTGTCAGTGTAGCAGTTTTGCAGCCGGACTGGCAGCACAGATCACCGGGGGAGCTGCGTGCCGGGAGAGGAGTCTTCTGCAGGTGAGTAAATGCTTTTTTTTTTACAGGTGCAGCACCAGGGCTATTAAGGGGAACTAATGGGAATGGGGGAGGGAGAAAGAAGAGCCTTGCCTATGTGTATTTTCTGGTGAAACGCTGCCCACATTATGTGTATTTTCTGGTGAAACGCAGCAGTGCAGCTTAATGACAGCAACGCGAGGTAATAATCTCCAGCGCACACTATGCTGCCATCCTCACAAGTTTGCCTCAGGCAGCAAAAAGTCTAGGACCAGCCCTGGCTATGCTCCAATAGCATGATTCAAATGCCCTAAATATAGATGGACTAATAGGTCCTGGTCCCTTTTAGCCCTCATTAGATGCTAATATTGATATGGGCAAATTTGCATATAGCTAGAATAGACACAAGCTGATATAGCCATCACAGTAATAAGTGTTACATACAATAATAATAATTCCTCATATAATTGCTCCCCTGTATGGGTTTTTTTGAATGGAATTCATTCCCAAGTAGTGACCCCCACTATATAAACTAAAGTGGTGTCACACTGGGATCAGAGTGTCCGTATGTACTCTAATAGCAATAGATACAATGGCCGAGATATACTCAATGTCTCAACGTATTTTGTGCATAAAACAGCAGCCCCGGTCTGCCCATTAGGTGGGGTGAGGCAGGTTCCTCAGGAGGCATTCGTGGGGGGGCGGAGCCCATCTGGCCGTGGGTGGGGGGAACTGCCGAGCTGGAGGGAGTAGCAGCCAGGAAGGGGGGCAGCTGGCACAGCGGCGGGGAGGAGGAATCGGACCCCTCCTCACATGGGTCACCTGTCTGCTTTCCCTCCTCCAGCTAATTGCGCAGTGGACAGCGGGCACTCATGTCAGGCAGCGGGCGGGGGAGCAAATACTCAAATACTTGAGTGACATTGCAGGCCAGGAAGTGACGAGCGGTAGGATTCACGATGGAACGCGGAACTAAGAGGTGAGTATTTGCTCCCCCGCCCGCTGCCTGACGTGTGTGCCCGCTGTCCACTGCGCAATTAGTTGGGGGGGAGCTGGACCCAGGTGAGGGGGGGCAATTATACTACCTGTGGGGGGGACGTCCTCACAAGTTTGCCTCCAAGCGGATCGCTCAAGTCCAGTCTTATCAGCTGAACGACAGACTGTACACACGCCCGATTTTTCGCAAACGACCCGTCGTTTGGACGTCCAAACTAACGGTCATTCGGACGTCCAAACGACGGGTCATTTGCAAAAATCAGATGTGTGTATGGGCTTTAATACAGTACAGTGGTCTATACAGTTTTGTATTTACTTACTGTTTCTTATCTATGTCTAAGGATATTGTATGCATGTTTTTAATAATAATAATAAAAAAAAATTATATATATATATATATATATATATATATATATATATATATATATATATATATATATATACGACAGATATATGAAATGTAATTGTCAGATGTAAAATTCATGTTTCACTATATATATATATATATATATATATATATATATATATATATATATATATATATATATATATATATATATATATATATATATATATATATATATATATATATATATATATATAGTGAAACATGAATTTTACATCTGACAATTACATTTCTCTGGCAAATACAAAACAAAAAAATACATTAGAAAAAGATGAAAGATTCTGCAGAAGACAGATGGTTGAGGATAATAAAGTGTGACTATACAAGTAGACTAGACAAGGACAGCTGATAACCAAAATTAATTAATGAGCAAATAACATCTTGTCTCTAGAGAGAGATTTGAATGCTGATTGCTGGGTGAGCAGCCTCAGACATGTCTGTATTGTTTAACTTAACTAATCTGAAAGTAAAATACAAACACAAGTAATAGCATTATGCTGGGTACACATGTTACGATTTTCCGTGTGATAGATGCATCCGATTGATAAATTCCCTCATGTCCGATATTACGCCCGATCGATTCTGCGCTCGATTTCTCATAGAAGTGAATGGAAAAGATAAGAAAAACAAGAGAAGATAAGAGAATCGAGCGCAGAATCGTGCGGAAAAAACGATTGAGTGGTAAAATGGAGCGGAAAATCGTAACGTGTGTACCCAGCTTTAGTTTTTTTTCCTATAATATGGGTTGCCATACACTTATCTATGGCCACCAAATTCAACCATTAAGGTGCCCATACATCTAGCGATATACGGGCAGATCAACACAAAGACAGATCTATGTCTCTGCTCAAAGCTGCTTGTACACCGCAGGGTGATTCCTGATTGATTTTAGCATCAATTTTTGGTTGAATCTGACTCCGCCTCTGCTATCTGGCTGCCTCTTCTGCTGTCCCCCCAAATGTTAATGTGGCCCCCGGAGCCTGTGCATTCAAATCTCTCACCTGTCCAGCTGCCACAACTATCCAGCTGCTCCCGGTCTCATCCGCTGCTTCCTTATGACCACCGATTCGCACGCAGCAACCACATGGTGACCGTATATAGCATGTGCCATCACACACACTAGCCAGGTGGCAGGGAAGGAGCGAATGAGGAGCAGCTGCACACGTGAGAGGTTTCAATGCACGCGCATGGGGGGGCACATTTACATTGGGGGCAGCGGTCGTGGGCTCCGTTGCATTCGGTCAGTGTGATTAGAGATGTCCCGAACAGTTCGCCGGCGAATGGTTCCAGGCGAACTTTGGGTGGTTTGCCTTCGCCAGCGAAGGCGAACTTTCCCGGAAGTTCGATTCGCCCCATAATGCTCTATGAGGGTCAACTTGAACCCTCTACATTACAGTCAGCAGGCACATTGTAGCCAATCCGGCTACACTCAGCCCTGGAGCCCAACCCCCCTTATATAAGGCAGGCTCCGGCGGCCATTACACTCACTCGTGTGCCTGCAAATAGAAAGACTAGGGCGAGCTGCTGCAGACTTTTTCTCCTAGGGACTGAATTGCACCCCTCATTCAATAGCTCTTTTCAGAGCTAATCCTGTTCTTGTGATCATTTTTTTTTTCTGTGTGTCAAACTGACACTTGTGTTGCATAGACAGCATTGCTAATTCATACTGTGTGTGTTGTGTGCCACTGCCAGCAGCCCAGCAGCACATTCAGTGACTACCTGTGTGTGTGACAGGGAGCTGCAGTGCCGGGACAAGGTCTTCCAGCACCCAAGGCTGAGGAACCAAAGTGTGCCTCTCCATCCCTCCCACCCCAGCTGTTACACACTGGTTGCTATTAGACTAAGAGGCGCCCCATGCCCCCAACCCTCCAGCACCTTAATCTCTAGTTATCTGGCTTGCAGTAACTGCCATGTATCCCCTTTTCTTATTTCTCTCTGCTTCAAACACAATAGAGGAATGATAGCTGAGTCAGTTTGGCGCCCCCTCCCACACTGCACCCTGAGGCTGGAGCCTCTCTCGCCTCTGCCTCGGCCCGGCCCTGGGCTGCACATTGTACTACCCAGTACTGCATATACCTACTACTACATGTTGTGTTTAGTTAACCCACCTCATCACTGCATATACCTACCTTTGTGTTGAGTGAACCCACCTCACTGCATCTACCTAGCTGTTGTGTTGAGTGAACCCACCTCACTGCATCTAACTACCTTTAGTGTTCAGTGAACCAACCTCACTGCATCTAACTACCTTTAGTGTTCAGTGAACCCACCTCACTGCATCTAACTACCTATCGTGTTGAGTGAACCCACCTCACTGCATCTAACTACCTTTAGTGTTCAGTGAACCCACCTCACTGCATATAACTACCTATCGTGTTGAGTGAACCCACCTCACTGCATCTAACTACCGTTAGTGTTCAGTGAACCCACCTCACTGCATCTAACTACCTTTAGTGTTCAGTGAACCCACTTCACTGCATATACCTAGCTGTTGTGTTGAGTGAACCCACCTCACTGCATCTAACTACCTTTGTGTTGAGTGAACCCACCTTTCAGCATCCAACTACCTTTGTGTTCAGTGAATCCACCTCACTGCATATAACTACCTATTGTGTTGAGTGAACCCACCTCACTGCATCTACCTAGCTGTTGTGTTGAGTGAACCCACCTCACTGCATCTAACTACCTTTAGTGTTCAGTGAACCCACCTCACTGCATATAGCTTTGTTAGGCTACAACTCCGGACCGGAATTACTCCAGCAACGATTCCCTGGCTATTACCCTTGGTCAGTGGTCACAATGGCAGACTTGCCCTCCGTAATAGATTCTCGTTGCAGGTACTGAACAGCAAGTAAAAAATGTAATGTAAAAAAAAAATAGATGTAAGCTTTAACAATGGTAGAGAAAGAACCATGGAAAGTTGATAAGGCAGACAGACATTACCTAACCAGACATCACTGAGTGAGGAAGAGCGATCTCACCATGGTGTGCACTGCGCAGTAGTCCACCACGACCGTCACAACACAAACAACTGTTTGCAGTGCATTACACAGTGAGTTTGGTGAGTCAGTGTGAAGCAGTACACTAATTACACTCCCTGATTGATGTATACACATGCAAGATGTTTGAAAGCACTTTAGGCCGGCAATTTAGCATTCAGTGTGATTTCTGCCCTTAAAATGCTGCTTTGCGTCAAATCCAGATTTTTCCCTGGGAGTTTTGGCATGTATCCCACTCCGCCACCTGGGGGTCCAGGTGTTAGACCCCTTGAAACATGTTTTCCATCACTTTTCTGGCCAGCATAAGTGTTTCTAGTTTTCCAAGTTCGCCTCCCCATTGAAGTCTATTGCGGTTCGCAAACTTTTGCACGAACTGAAACTTCCGTGGAAGTTCGCGAACGGGGTTCGCAAACCAAAAGTCGGAGGTTCGCGACATCTCTAGTTGTGATACTGCACATCGTTCGTTACCGCCACGCACTGGACTGACCCCATCGGCCTGAGATTTCTCATTATGCTTGACCGATACATTCAACCAATTTCAGCCCACAATCAGTGGAATTTATCAATCGGGCACGCTTGTTGCTGCACCGATTTTCATCCAATTCTATAAAATTACCAAATCGGATGGTTGATTGGGCTGCAAAATAGATGTATGGTCACCTTTAGATAGATCTCTGGCAGATCAATTATGACTGGGATCTATCCAATCCGTGCCACACACTAGGAATGGATTTTCTAGTGTTTAATCCAGTGTCATCATTCTGCCACCACTCCTCACTCGCTACTGATCAACCAAAATCTTCCATCCTACGCAATAGACTGAATCGATTGATTTAGCCAGAATTAGATCAGGAACTGTTTGCGGCATCAATTTCTAGTTGATGGAATCAAATGATCTAATTGGCTGGATGCAAAAAATGTATAAGTTTAAGGCCACCTTAATATAATTGTAAAAATCCCCCCTCCCTAGTGCTCAAGGGAAACCTATGTTCACCGTGAACCATATGTACCTGTCTCAATGCATGTTTCAACCCATAGGCCACATTCACAGAGACAGTAGCATTGCATTCCTTGTGACAGCAGGATTGATCAGGAAAGTGGCAAAGCACACTACCAGCGTGTTGTGTCGCAAACAGTGAAGCATACAGTCAATAAAAATTATGCTTCACTGTAACCATTAATGCACAAATTTTGCAGTTAACACACTGCATGCAGAGTTTTACCATGCCACACTCCATTGTACCGCAATGCACCCACCACATTGCAAATGTCACATAGGAGGTGCCCTAGGTAGTTTCAAGGTCAGTAGGATAGAGAAGGAGGCGCCCAGAGTATGTGTGTCTGATGAAACTAAATAGTACTGTATAATATTCAAATGATAAAAAAATTCATCTGGTCCTACCTTAATAAAGTAGTCCCTTCACTTGATATAAAGAGATAAACGTTTTATTTGGCACTTTTAAAAGACAACGCGTTTCACGGAAAAAACGCTACCTCAGGTCATATGATATGCCAGAAGGCAGAGTTCAATAATCCTGGGCGCCTCTTTCAAGGTCAAACTGCTCGCAGGGCAAGTGTCAAAAAATACGCCCCCCCCCCCCCCACACACACACACACACCCCACCTCCCGAGTATAGATTGCCAGAATTAGGCTTCATCATGAATTATTTTAAAGTGAATCTGAGACAAATAGTGTCTCAGGATTTATGCTAACCTTGTGCATCCTCCCACCCCTTTTAGGCTGTTTGGTCCCTCACCATCTTCCCGTACCACCCGGCCCCCCGCTGGACGGCACAGTACTTTGGCAATGCACAACGGAGCGTGACTGACAAAAGTACCAGGAGGGTGCAGACAACCGGAGCAGCCCAGAGAGACAGCGAGGGAGCCCACAGCCTGAATGGAGCTGGAGGACACCTCAGGTAAGTATAAATCCTGACACACCATTCGGTACACTTTCAAGAGAACCTGAACTGAAAATAAAAAGTCAAAATAACCATACACAGGTCATACTAAAGAGAATGTACTCCTCAATCTCTTTCTCCTCTCCTGCGTCCCATTTGTCCACTGTGATCAAGGGAATTCTCCATCCTCCATTTTAAAAATGGCCATTACCCCATAACAGCTTCCTGGTCAGCATACTGTTAAACTGTAATATCGCCCACTTGAGCCATAGGGAAACATGGACATTACCTTGCACATTCAGTTGTAACTGACAGCAGCTGATATATAACTGACAGGAACTGGTATATTTCAGTTCTGACAAAATGTTGTCAGAACTGGAAGGTATCACTGTAAGAAGAAAATGGTGAGCTTCTGAGAGGAAGTTACGGAGAGGTAAGTATGTAATATTCATTTGCAACTAGGTCATGTAGTTGTTTTTCCTTCTCCCGCAAACTAATCTGCAAAGCCCCTCTATGTGGCGGCTTCCGGTGCATAGCCATGGCCACTGAAAAAAAAGTTGTCTGTTTTCTCTATGAGAAAAATGACAGCAGTTGTTTTTCAGGGGGCAGGGCCACGTCTTGGAAGCTGCGGCATAGAGGGACTTTACGAATGGTACAAGATGACCACAGGGACGGGAGCGTAATCGAGGATGCGCACATCCAGGAGCATGCAGGTGTAATGAAACTGTACCACAGCGGGGGACCGGATGACTGATGAGTGACAGCGTGGGCACAGGATGGCTGCAGGGGGCTGGTGGAAGCCCCAGGTACGTGAAACCTTTTTTTTTAGGTTCAGTTAAGGTTCCCTGTAAAGGAGGACTTATGGAATCTAAGATTTTAGCTGGATACTGGGGCGTAGCAATAGCCATAGCGGTCATAGCAGCTGCTATGGGGCCCTGGAGTAGAGGGGGCCCAGGTGGCACTTAATGTACTCACCATTAACTTTCTTCTGTTCCCTCACCCTCAAACGTTGTCTCAGTGCCCATGAACCATGTGCAGAGTTGATTGCATGAATGTAAATTGCCCAATTAACTCATATCCATAGGGTAGGGGCAGGTCACAATGCCTACATCGGAGGGCCCAAAGAAAGTTTTGCTATGGGGCCCCATGATCTCTAGCGATGTCATCGGACGTCCTCCGGGCTGTACTGCGCAGGCTCAGTAGTTCTGAGCCTGCGCAGTACAGTCCGGAGGACGTCCGATGACGTCAGCGCGCCGGCGTGGAACGCACAATGGAGCGCAGAAGAGGCCCGACCGCCGGCCTGGCCAGGTCGGGTGGGCCACCGGAGACCACCGGGAGCCTGCGGAGTGGCGCCGAGGGCACCTCCTGCCTGCCACGGGCTGGAGGAAGCCCCAGGTAAGTGGATGTGGATTTTTATTTTTTTTGTAGCGTCCCTGAACCTTCCCTTTAAGGGCCAGTGCTCCTAAAGTATGTGATAACTCCAAACCATAACCACAGAAAAAGTTTTGCAAGTTTTGAATGCAGGATTAGCATCTTTATCACTTAATACACTCAGACCAGTTGCTGTTGAAATTAGATTTTTATGGTGACAATACAATTTCAAATTCATCAGCCCTGCTGTCATACGTAAATGGTAAACTGTGATTAAGGAGCCTAAAGCATCCAACACACGCTCAACAAAATGCACAATTATCAAACAACTTTTGTTGTGAAACAAATTCAATCACCCACAAAAAATTATTTGCTATTGTTGAAACAACTGATAAGACACAGCTCAAGTAAATCCAACAGTTGAATTGACTTGAGTTGCGTCTTATCAGTTGTTTCAACAATAGCACACAACTGTAACGATTGGTGTCAGCAATAACAGAATTTCTGATTATTGGTGATCTGCAGTATCACCAATAATACAGACGCTATACCTGATTATGTGGTGATCTGCAGAATCACCAATAATACTAGTATAACTAGAGACAAGACTACCAGGTGTATAGATAGGTGTTTGGTGCCACAGTAATACACGTGGAAATGATCACCCGAGGAGCGGGTGATTCAGACTGTACTGCAGCTATGAGTCACCTGAGGAGCAGGTGATAAAGACTGTGCTGCAGCTACTGTTCACCTGAGGAGCAGGTGATTAAGACTGTACTGCAGTTACTGATCACCTGAGGAGCAGGCGATTAAGACTGTACTGCAGTTACTGATCACCTGAGGAGCAGGCGATTAAGACTGTACTGCAGCTACTGATCACCTGAGGAGCAGGCGATTAAGACTGTACTGCAACTACTGATCACCTGAGGAGCAGGTGATTAAGACTGTACTGCAACTACTGATCACCTGAGGAGCAGGTGAATAAGACTGTACTGCAACTACTGATCACCTGAGGAGCAGGTGATTAAGACTGTACTGCTACTACTGATCACCTGAGGAGCAGGTGATTAAGACTGTACTGCAGGCTACTGATCACCTGAGGAGCAGGTGATCAAACTGTATGGAGAATCCCTCACCAGAGACTGGCTCCCCGGTGAGGGCAGAAGAGTCAGGCAAGCAGATTCGGTCATAACAAATAATACAATGCAATTAGTACTTTAAGCTATCAACAAGTCTGACTAAGTGTGGATCCCCAGCTCCTGCCGGTTCTAGCACACTTTAGGATCTGACTAAGGTCTGAGTGCTAACACGTAGCATTTGCAACAGCAGACACCGAGCAACTGACAGGCAGGTCCTATATATACTGAGAGCGCTCCACAGCGCCGCCCCAGTCACTCAGCCAATCAGAAGTACTGTTGGAGTCAGCTGACCGGGCGATCAGCTGACTCCCCTTCTATTCGCATAAAGGTCCTGTCGCCTGGCGGGTAGCCCTCAGTCTATGTGCGACTGAAGGGCCAGGCGAAACCCCAACATGTAACTGCGCCCTTCACCCTCCATTGTATTTAGGACCTACTTATTTAATTTGGATACGAACAATTTAGCAGAGCAAAACAAGTATACATCCTTCTTATTTTACAGCAGAAATTTGTGAACCCCACGTTCCCCACCGACTTCAATGGCAGGCAAACTTCTTAAACTTTCAGGGCATCTCTTCAGCCACAATTTCTTGAAAGTGTACCTGAGATCAGAGCGGGGACAAGGTCCTCCAGCACCCAAGGCTGAGACACCAAAGTGCGCCCCTCCATCCCTGCCACCCGAGCCATCAAACACTGATTGCTATTAGACTAAGAGGCGCCACAGGGCCCACAACCTCCCCAACACCTTAATATCTAGTTATCTGGCTTGCAGTCACTGCCATGTATCCCCTTTTCTTATTTCTTTCTGCTTCAAACACAATTAGGAATGACAGCTGAATGAATTCTGCGCCCCCTCCTACACTGCGCCCTGAGGCTGGAGCCTCTCCAGTCTATGCCTCAGCCCGGCCCTGCCTGAGATGGTCATAATGTTTGTATTTATACTTACCTGGGGCGTCCCCAAGCACCATGAGGTGTGTAGGCTCCCTCACCATCTTCTCAAGCCACTCCGTTGTTGTGCTATGGTCCCTGGTAATCTGGCCAGTTGTGCACTTCTGCGCATGCGTGGTCTGCCCGCACACATGCCCCCACTGTGCTCCAGTGGCCAGGAGCATTCTGCGCATGCGCACGTGGCGGGGCTGCGCATGCACAGAGGAGCATGGCCAGCCTGATTACCGGAGGCCATAGCTCAAGAACAGAGTGGCTGACCGCGAGGGAGCTCATGCACCTCATGGGGCTGGAGGAAGCCCCAGGTAAATATACTGTAAATACACACATTAAGACCTCCCTAGCGGTATTGACAGATTATCTGTCCATACAAAACATGCTGTGAACAGTATAAATGTGCATACACAGCAATACTCTCCTGCACTGTATACTAACTAGACCCTTGCCCAACACATTTTGGCAAGTTACAGGAAAAAAAAGTTATAAAAATTAATTTTATCACTTTTTGCACAGAAATCCTGGGGAAATTGAACGCCAGGGAGGACCATCTCAGGATTCCTTTAAAAATGTATACAAAGTGTTCAAAAAACCCCAGACAGTGGCCTGGCAGCAACAGCAAAATATTTAACAAAAATTATGAATGTCACCTATTTTTCCAGCGCCATCTATTGGTGTTTTAACAGAACACTGTCAATCTTCTTTGCTATTTACCACTAAAGACGGTGGCCATTGACGGCTAACCTCCCTGGTGCCCCGCTCGAGCTAGACGCCAGGAGCTCTATGCTGTCTATTGCGCACAGCGGGAGCTTTCACTCACCTCCTGGGGGATTCAGACATCGGCAGCCATTCTGCTTCCTGTCCTCCGAGGCTCTGAATCACTCTTGTGAGATCACCGTCATTGATCTCACTACAGAGTTACAGCGCTGCCAGGAGGACAGAGAAAATTGCGGCGCTGGAGCCCAGGAAGGTGAGTGAGAGCAGGGGCTGCTGCTGGCGTTCTGGCAGCATGATTTTTTTCCTGATTTTAGGGTGTGAAACCTCTTAAAAAGACCCTAAAATCCAGAAATAATCATACTGCTTGGGGGGTTAAATAGAAACTTTTGGTAACAATCATTCACGTAAAATTGAACGGCAAAACAATGTTTGTTCTCCACAAACTGTCCACCAAGTTTAGTGATCAAGAACATTGTGCCTAAAATGATGGGGGGGAGGGGGTTATGCACTTTTCTCTAGAGGTAAAGGCAGGGCCAGATTTACCATAAGACACTGTAGGCACATGCCTACAGGCACCTGATGATGAAAAGGCGGCCCACTCCCCTCCCCAAGTGTCTCCCTCCTTCCCTATTCAGAGTCCTGAGCAGATTGTAAATGAGAGGCTACTCACCCAGCTGTCGGCATTCCACTGACAAGATTTCCCTTCAGTTGGGGGCACCACTAGTTACTTAACCCTGAGGGTACCTCTGTCTACCTAATACTAAATACTGTATACTAATACTGTATCTAACTATTACAGGAAGTAAGGGAGAAGTGACAGCTGGGCCAGTCAGCACACTTGCAGCGTGGTTCAGTGGGGTTTGTAGGTTCATGGAGGATGAAGTCTAGGGTGCCAGGACATCTGTGCCTATAGGCTCCTGTGATATAAATCCGGGCCTAGGTAAATGTACCCATACAATTTTGGCTGCCGATGGACCAATAGACAGCTCTCTGCATGATCAATTTAGCATGAAATCTTTTGGGATTTGGCCTTGTGATGCTGCCTTGTCGCCCCTGGCTGCATACCCCAAATGTAGATGTCCCTTCCGGTGCCCCTGCATTAATACCTAACCTGTATGGAGTCTGCCCATGTGTGTCCAGACTCTTCTTCCGGGTGTGCATCCCATGTGGTTGCCCTAAGATTTTCCCAGCATGTCTGATCGATACATGAGACCAGTTGGTTGCACCATCTAGAGGGCATGCTTTTGGTGGAATAGATTTTCATCCAATTCAATCATTATTATTGAAAGGGATGGTTGATTGGCCACCAAATCTACAAATGTATGTCCACCTTTAAGCTCCGTCTACACGGAGCGATGTTCCTTATCAATCGAGCTGCTGATGCGGCTCGATTGATAAGATCCATCAGGTCCGATTTTGCCGCTGCCGATTCCCCGCTCGTTCCCCACGAGGGGACAATGGCAGGGAATCAAGCGGAGGATAAGTGGCGTGGTGGCGAGGGCGGATCGAATACGACGCACGCGTGGGAAAGCGGGGACGCGCGGGGATGCGGAAGAGGCGATCCGGCGGCTAATTGAGCCGCCGGATCGCCTCGTGTAGACGGGGCTTTAGGCTCACTCCTGCAGCTAGCTACATTGAGATAGGCTAGGTTTGAAAGTACAGCCAATTCATTTGCATATATTAGAGGCGTAATATTATCTAAACCCTAAAATTAAATTCCTTTTATTTAAACAGGAAACTTACACTGAATCTAGAAGAGCTTTCCAGTGGGGCTCACTGGTCAGGTGTCTGGGATTGAAATCACACACAGACACTTTCATCACACACACAGACTTCTGCACAATTGAGCACAGCTCTATCTTATCATATCAGATAGAGACAGAGAGAAGTTGTCTCAAATCAGAAGCTGCAAATGATAGATGCTGCTCATAACAGTATAGCTTCTGAACTTGCTTGCCTGGCATGGATTTGAAACTTCTGAACAGTCTCTCCAGGGCGGGATTAGTCTGAGCCCAATACGCCTGAGGTCCAATCAGAAGGCGAGACTGGATTGACTGATTTTTAATAGTATAAAAAGGGAATGATGGGACTTGCAAGCTTCTGAAGCTAGCCTTACCCAGGAATAGCTACTGAAGCTAACCTTACCCAGGAAAAGCTGCTGAAGCGAACCTTACCCAGGAATACCAGGACTTTTTTTTTTTTTCATGTTTTGCTTTTTTTATTATCTTTTTTTTTTTCCTTTTTCTGCTCTAAGTTTATTTTGATATTTGTTATTATTATTTTTTTTTTTATATATATAAACTTGAATCAATGGAGACTCCCCGCCAAGTGTAAGTACAGGGCATAGCTTTGATATTTTCTTGTGTGTAATTTAGAATTTTATTTATTTATTTTACAATTAGGACATAAATCTCTACCTTGTACGTAATAGGTCCATTTTTTTTGGTAGGTTTTTCATGATTTTTTTCTGCCTAATAATGTTCTTTTTTTCCCTTTAGGCAGAATCGGGTGGCTCTAGTTTGCCCAGTCTGTTTAAAAGTGGATAAATATTTGTCTACACACCTGCGCAGGAAGTGCATGCAGTTCAAGTCAGCTGCAGAGGTTAAGCAAGCTGTGGGAAATGCTCAGAGACGTTTGTGGAAGATTGCAGAGTTGGCCATAGTGTTTGATTACAATGCCATCAAGGGAATCCATTCTCCTGAGGAATTGTGTGCCTTCTTAGAAAGCAAAGGCTTCATCATCAAAAACAAGCCTCAGGTGGCAAGGTATGTACACTTCAGTTTCACAAAAGTTTTTATTTCTAATGATTTCGAATGTGAAGCTAGCCATTCATCTAGCAATTCTGGTTCAATCGGCAAAGCGATCGACTTAAATAAGGAATCAACTTCAGTATGGTTGATCGAAAGTCGATCGACTAGTGAGTAGTGACCCAGACACTACAAACAAATCAAGGATGTCCTATGCGAGTCACCTTCACATTCGATCTGACCAATGTTGCGTCTCCATGCTTTGAATCCAAAAATCGATTCAGAGTCGATCGAATGGCATGTGAACAGTAGCCAATTCCTGTGCGATTGACTAATATCTTGCATTCTGCTCGATCGACTAGGCTGGTCGATTCGATGTGAAATCAGCCACTTTTCATGGATTGAGAATTCTGGAACACACTCGATTCTCTCTCGATTCTATAAAATCATCAAAGCAAATGGTTAATCTATTCTATTAGTCTATTGTTTAACAATTGGCTGGCAATTCCCCCCAAGCCTGTGTGGTTTAACCAGTTGAGGACCACATGTTTACACCACCCCTAGTGACAAGGCATTTTTTTACAGTTCAGGCCACTGCAGCTTTAAGAGCTCGCTGCAGGGCCATACAATTGAGCATACAAATGAATCGTGTCTCCTTTTCTTGCCACCAACATAGCTTTCTGTTGGTGGCATCTGATTGCTGCTGCCATGTTTTTTTTTATTAAAAATTGTGCATTTTCTTAACATTTTCCTTCCCAACTCCCCCCCCAGCCAATCATACTGATGACCTCTCATAGGCATCAGCCTATGAGAGGGATCTGTTTCCCTGCCACTTGAGGGGACAGCTCAGTGACAGAGCTGTCCCCTGTACAGTGCTGCAGTAGATTGCAGCACTGTACATGTAAATAAATGTTGTTTTTTTGTTTTTGTTTTTTGCGGGCTAACAGGCTGATTGCAGCGGCCGTCTGCAGGGAACAGGTGCGGAGTTCTCTGCTAATTTCATATGCGTATGCATATTGTGAGATGACTCAATCCTGGGTTAGGCGGTCCCAGGAGAGCCACTTTGCCGCCACGATTCTGTTCATGGGGGTATTGTTATGCCCTTGGCTGTGACGCCTTATGGTGGCCATACACTTATAGATTTGCAGCAGATTCGACCATCAGATAGATTTCTGTCCGATGCCTGTCAAGTCGAATCTGACAGGAATCTATCTGATGTGTGCCGCGCACTAGGAACAGATTTCCAATAGATTTCAGAATAATGCTGGGAATACATGGGTCAATTTTGACACTCGATTTTGCGCCCGATCGTTTTCCGCACTCGATTCTGTGGGCGATTCTCTTATTTTCCATTCGTTTTTCTTATCTTTACCATTCAAAATTGAGCACGGAAACGATCAGGCGGGAGATCAGACATGTCGGAAATGATCTATCGAGCCATCTAAATGGCTCAAAATCTAACGTGTATTCCCAGGCCAGCATTAAATCTGTTGGAAATCTATTGGGAATCGATTTAAATGCATTATTGGACCATTAGATCCAATGAAACTCTATGGGACATCGATCTGCTGGCAGCAGCAGATCGTTCTAGATTTTCCATCCAGTCACATAGATCAAATCGATCAAAATTGGCAGCAAATCAATCGGCTGATTCGATAGAATTGATCGAGCAACCGGTGGCTGAAATCAAGCAGTGTATGGGCCCCTTTAGCCAACTTTAAAAATGTCACCCTATTAACAGCTCCTATATATTATTTTATTATTTCTACTTTATTATTTATTTTTTATTTTTTTTACTTTCAAAATGTCTTTATTAAGGATAGGGAGCCAGGACAGGGGTGACAGCGGTCGGCGGGTCACCCCTCCTCCCTCACCTGGGTCCTCCGTCCCCACGCCCCTCCAGCTATTTGTGCAAAATTAGTTCAAATGTTAAGTATGAGGCGAGCCAGGAGCTTACCTTGCTCTCTTGCATTCCACCGCTTCGGAGGGTGGCGAGAGGAGAGAGTGGAGAGAAGCTAAGTTCCCCACTCACCGCATACTTTACAATTTTAACAAATTTTGCACAAATAGCTGGAGGGGGAGCGGGGACGGGGGACACAGGTGAGGGGGCCACCCCGCCGACTGTTGTCAACCCTGTTCTGGTTGCTTCCCACACAGCATGGTGGCCCCCTCCCCATCCAAAGGCTGTGACACAGGAACAGATCCGTTTCTGTGTCCAAAATTGCCTGTGGAGAGGGGATCCGTTTTCCTATTGCCTGCCACTACCCCTCTGTGTATCCGGATCCATGTGCGGTCCGGGAAAATGCTGAAAATCCAGACCGTCCGTTCAGGTTTTTAAAACGGATCCCCCTGAACGCAGACAGATCCGTTTTTTGGTTGGGTGAAGACGGCTGCTGTTTTTAACATTGCTATCCGTGGCTCCGGTTTTGATCCGGGCTGAAAAACAGAGCCACGGATACGTTTTTAGAGCAAGGGTGAAGCAGCCCTGAAGAGAGAATAATACAACATTACAGGAAAGGGTCTATAATACACAATATATAGCACTGTAGATCTTAAAAAGACAAAGTATAATAAAGTATGCGATAATATCTCTCTAGGCTTAAAGTGAACCTTAAGTCTGTTAAAAAAAATGAGTTTAACTCACCAGGAGCTTCCCTCAGCCCCCTGCAGCTGATCGGTGCCCTCGCAGCTCCGCTCTGATGCTCCTGGACCCGCCGGCGACGACTTCCGGTTTCGCCGTCACCGGCCGACAGGCATGGGAACGCGAGTGATTCTTCGCGTTCCCAGCCACAATAGCACCCCCTAGGCTACTATTGCTGCAAGAATGCCACAATAGTAGCCTAGGGGGCGCTATTGTGGCTGGGAACGCGAACAATCACTCGCGTTCCCATGCCTGTCGGCCGGTGACGGCGAAACCGGAAGTTGTCGCCGGCGGGTCCAGGAGCATCAGAGCGGAGCTGCGAGGGCACCGATCAGCTGCAGGGGGCTGAGGGAAGCCCCAGGTGAGTTAAACTCATTTTTTTAACAGACTTAAGGTTCACTTTAATGGTATGTCAAAGACACAACATAATATGGACACATCATTAGTGTACCAATTAAACCAAAATAGGAATTACTATTATTATTATTTATTTCCAGAATCCAACCAGAACTCACAGAAGAAGTTGCAGGATTAGGTGAGACAGTATCCCAAGACTTTGCTGGACATCTACCTGCAGCAGATGAATCTGAAAGGATTGATGATAGGGAGGTAGAAGAGCCGAGCGAGGTGGAGGAAGAAGAGTCTGACCATACTGACCATACTGAGGAAGAAGTCAATGATGACAGCATAGAATATAATGTAGAAAACATAGGCATAGATCCCCGATTTAAAAGGTGATATATTTATGTATTTATTTATTTGTGAATTTTATAACTGAACTTTGTTTGCTTTATCTTAACCTATATCATCATTTTTACCAAATAGAATCCTTAAAACACGCTGGACTACAGGTACAAGGATAAAAATGAAGAAAGCTGGACTGTATAAGCGCCACTCTTTGAACGCACCACTGTTAAAGAGTTTTGCCTTGTATTTGCAAGAGAACCTGAGAGTCAAGAGGTACCAACAGGAGGTAATTAACTGTGAGCACTATGTTTGAGTGTTTATTAAATCAGGCAGGGCCAATTTAAGCTGCAGGGAGACCCCAGGGCAAAAGTAACCTGGGGCACCCCACCACAAAAAGTAATCCCCTGGGGCCCCCAATCTGGCCGGGTGGTCACCTGGTATGAGCAGTAGGCAATGCAAGGGATTGTTGTGGGGGCTGTAGTACAGATGCGTGTTGCCTCTGTATCCCCAACACAGTGTTCCACTGCTGTCCGTGTAGGGTCCCAGGAGTAGTCGGGGGGACCACCTGGAGTTCCAGCAGTGTATGGGGGCCTGGCAGCTGTCAGGGGACCTGGAGCAATTTCACCCCTCTGCCTTAACCTCCCTAGCAGTAAGGATGAGCACCTGTCACTGCATGAACTGGGGGGCGCCTGTTACTACCTAAACTGGGGGGCACCTGTCACTACTTAAACTGGGGGGCATCTGTCGCTATCTAAACTGGGGGTCCCTATCACTACCTAAACTAGGGGGAACCTGTCACTTCCTAAACTGAGGGTCCCTGTCACTACCTAAACTGGGGGACCCTGTCACTACATAACCCGGGGATACCTATCACTACCTAAACTGGGGGGCTCCTAAAACTACCTAAACTAGGGGGTCCCTGTCACTTCCTAAACTGGGGGGCCCTGTCACTACCTAAACTGGGGGACACCTGTCACTACCTAAACTGGGGTCCCTGTCACTACCTAAACTGGGGGCACCTGTCACTACCTAAACTAAGGGGCACCTGTCACTACTTAAACTGGGGGGCCCTGTCACTACCTAAACTGGGGTCCCTGTCACTACCTAAACTGGGGGCACCTGTCACTACCTAAACTAAGGGGCACCTGTCACTACTTAAACTGGGGGGCTCCTAAAACTACCTAAACTAGGGGGTCCCTGTCACTTCCTAAACTGGGGGGCCCTGTCACTACCTAAACTGGGGGACACCTGTCACTACCTAAACTGGGGTCCCTGTCACTACCTAAACTGGGGGCACCTGTCACTACCTAAACTAAGGGGCACCTGTCACTACTTAAACTGGGGGGCCCTGTCACTACTTAAACTGGGGGGCATCTGTCGCTATCTAAGCTGGGGGTCCCGCTACATATACTGCGGCACCTATAGCTAACTACTTATACTATGGCACCTATACCTGGTTAACTATACTGCGGCATCTATACCTGGCCATCTATATAGGGGGGAGATAAATACCGCATTGCAAATAATATTTTCAAGCCCACAGGTGGGGGGGGGGTGCAACTTTACACTCTCCCCTGGGAATAATTTAGCCTATAAACTGCCCTGATTGGAAGCTTAACTTCCAATGTGCACCCTACATCATGCACATGGGGGAGACTTGGTGGGGGCTTACACTCACCATTGGCATGCTGATCCCTCGTTGTGTACCTCTGATAGCTTGCCCAGTTCCTTCTTCCATGTCCTTCGGCGGATTTGCTTATCCCTTGGCAATGACATGTTCCTTGGCGATTAGTTTTGATTAAGCCAGGGTCACGCAGCGTCATAATCTGGCAGCAGACAATTTTTTTATATTGAATTCAATATTAAAAAAAAATGATTAAAAAAATGCTTGAAAAATAATTTGAAATTAATTGAACCACTTTTTGCACTGAAATTCTGGGGAAATTTAACGCCAGGAAGGTTAATGACAGTTGACATCAGGTGTAGCATAAGTTGCTGTTATAGCCCCTCTTGGTTACCAGAAACAATCATTAATAAGCTATCCTGTTGTTTTTTTCCTTTTTAGGTTGAAGATGTGGCCAGATTCTTGTATTTTATGAATCCAAGGTCTGTGAACTTAAACTTTGTAAAGGATATTGAGAGGGTCAATCAGTTTTTAACTAAGTTGAGTGGCATTCTTAAGAGCCAGACAATATTCAATTATCTCAAACATGTCAGGCGATTTGTGAATTTCCAGATAAAGTCCACCAATTTGCGTATGAACAAACGATCCCTTTTCAGAGACTGCAGCTACTTTATGGATGTGACGGAGGACATTCAAAAAAGAATGCGTAAAGGAATATCTTGTGAGATCGTCAGGAAAAGGTAATATTGCATAAACAGTCAATTCTATCATTTTGGCCCTCTGCTTTGTTGGACCTAAAGGTGCCCATACACTTATCAATTTGGCAGCCGATCGACCATCCAATTCGATAATTATTATCAAATTGGATAAAAATCGGTGCCACCAAGTGCATGCCCGATCGCCGAGGCAACCAATTTCAGGGCAAACATGTCAATCAAACATGCTGAATGATGTTGGGTCATTGTGGTCTATCAGCGAGCGATATCAGGACAAGCCAAGAACGCAATGAAACGCCTAACGTTGACCCCACTAATCTTCAATGTGCTCTCCTATTGGCCGCTGGCTCCGTCCTCCATCCATTCACGTGCCCAATGTGGTTGTCGGCGTACATGCGTCCACATTACTCTGGCAACCACATAAGGCACATCTATGGTTGGAGGAAGGAGCCCGGGGGCCAGCGGGAGACACGGATTGGTAATTTATAGTGCACTGGGGACCGGGCGGAGCATATTGAACATTTGGCGGGCAGCGTCAGGCTGGCAAGGCGGTGGATGTGAAGTTACAAGGCTGATTCTGGATAAGTTTCAGCATGAATTTGATCAGGAATCAGTCTCCGGTGTGTGGGCATTGGGCAGCCAACAGATCTCTCTCTAATCAGATTTGATTAGAGAGAGTTTGATTCTTGATCAAATCTGCCCATCATCGCTAGATGTATGATTACTGTAAGGAAATGCGGAAAATCAGCCGCCTCTATATAGCGTGAGGCGGCTGTTTCCATGGAGGGCATGGCGGAATGCGGAAAAACAGCACGCATAGCCCTGCTACTGACACTTTGACCCAGCGCGGAGAGGCCGCCGCCGGTGCAGATAGCGGTGCGACCAACCCCGCGCATGGGTCAGCAGAGACATTGCAAAGCAGCACTAGGGTGGCTGGGACTGATAGTCCACCTAGGTTCAGAATGACGCGCGTGCGCGCGGAGAGGCAGAACTTTTATGGCAGTCAGAGAAGGGTCAGCTGACCAGGCCGGTAAGCTGACAATTACAGCAACTTTCATTG
The DNA here is from genome assembly GCF_040937935.1 of Hyperolius riggenbachi. Classification (NCBI taxonomy): domain Eukaryota; kingdom Metazoa; phylum Chordata; class Amphibia; order Anura; family Hyperoliidae; genus Hyperolius; species Hyperolius riggenbachi. The sequence continues at coordinate 53,168,377 of NC_090656.1, read as the reverse complement.
GTCCAGCATTTAGGGGAGGTGCTGGAGAGCACTAGTGTATATATGCTGGGTGCTGGTCATTCTCTGGTTGTCTGGCGTTGCGATCACAACGTGGTAGCACTCAGACCTTGTTCGTATCTGTGTTCTAGCATAGTTTCCAAAGGTGTTGACATCAAGGCGTTCACACCTTAGCCTTAGGAATATTATCTGTATTATTTGTTATGACCTTTTGCCTGCCTGACTATTCTTCTAAACTCTGATCCTGTACCTTGCTATTTCTGATATCCTGTTGCCAAACTCTGCTCGATCCTGGACTCTGTATTGGCCTTCTGACTCTGTACCTCGTTATTCTGATTCTCCGTTGCCAAACCCTGCCTGTTACTGGATTCCGTATCTGCCTTCTGATTCTGTACTTTATCTGTCTGTGTGTTGACAACCTGGCTTGGCCGACCTCGAGAACTAGCCTTACTGTTAGAGGCAGTTCCCAGATCTGTTAGTGACACCCTCTCCTTGGTGTCACTCACACTCTGTCCTTCCTACTCTCTGCTTAGCTCCTCCCCCGGGAGAGTCTAGGCGTACGGAAGGAACATACTTCTGTGTGTACTCAAAGTATTACTGTTGCACTAACAGTCACTCATTACTCAGGTGTCCAGAGGTTAGAATATATATCGGATTATCGGTGATACTGCAGATCATCAATAATCGGGTATATTCTGCATTCTCGGTGATACTGCAGTTCACCGGTAATCAGACCCTCTCTGTGTTACACCGATCGTTACAATTACCTTAAAGGAGCTAATTCATTTTTATCTTTTCATTGGTAGGTACACATCTTTGATGAAAACTGTGACAACACCAGAAAACTGCCGCAGACTTTTAGTTGAGGCAAAGGAGTCATTTTTGAAAGCCATTCAAGAAGCAAAAACAAAGTGTGCAGTCGAAGAAGATGTTAAATTGCTCATCATGAACTACCTGGAAGCATTGTTGGTTCTCAAACATCTGCAGAGACCAGGGGTGGTGCAAAATATGACGGTAAGTAAAAAGGCCCAAAAAGACTTTTGTGTTGCGGAAAATTATTTTCGATGTTTTTATCCAATTGTTTTTTATCTCGTAGGTTTCTGAATGGACAGAACGATTGCATTATAAGTACACCTGGGAGAACAATCCACTGGATCTAACTGTCATTGCAGTAAAGGCACACAAGACTGCAACACAGCAAGTGGCGACATTTGCAATAACAGAAGAAGAAGAACAGGTAACAGAATGCATAAATGTATCTGTAGAACTATATGTATCAGCTAGTATATCTGTGTGGGTCTCGGGTGCTCCCTTCACAATGGAGAAGGCTGTCCTTGACCTATAAAAAAGTTGAGACCGGGAGCCCTTATGGTGCAGTATTGTTAGTATAACTGGAGATGTAAGTTTGTGAATAAGTTATACTCACAAAGGTAGGTTGCAATCCTGCAACCACCGTTAGTGCCTGCGGAAAGATAACCGTTTCCGCTCGGTGTTCCGGACCCTCTGGATCTGGGTGGTCGCTCTCCTCCTATGGTCCTGGTCCCCAGCAGACAATGTCCCCTGGGATAGGGATGACACCTTAAAGAAGTGTTGAGTATACGATTGAAGCACGTCGGTGGAGGTGCCCAAGGATATATTGTGGCAGCAACTAATTGGTTGTACTCATAAAAATTATGTAGGAAAATTATACATGGTATAATAAGGAGGTCTCTTACCTCCAAAAGCAGACTCACGCAGATAGAAAAAGGAGTCAATAAAACAGATAACCTTACTAGTAGCCGTGCAGAGCTCGGGCGCATAGATCAAAAACGATCTATGCGCCCGAGCTCTGCACGGCTACTAGTAAGGTTATCTGTTTTATTGACCTGAGGAGGTGGGCTGCGTCCCGTGAAACGCGTTGTCTACAGGATAACCGTTATTTTATTAAAGACTCCTTTTTCTATCTGCGTGAGTCTGCTTTTGGAGGTAAGAGACCTCCTTATTATACCATGTATAATTTTCCTACATAATTTTTATGAGTACAACCAATTAGTTGCTGCCACAATATATCCTTGGGCACCTCCACCGACGTGCTTCAACCATATGTATCAGCTGCCCATTAACCTCCTTGGCGGTAACCCCGTGTGTGGCACGGGGTAAGCCGCCGGAGGGTGTCGCTCAGGCCCTGCTGGGCCGATTTACATTTTTGTTTTTCAAACACGCAGCTAGCACTTTGCTAGCTGCATGTTTGGTCTGATCGCCGCCGATGCGCCGCTTCCCGCCGCGGAAACAGCCCCCCCCCCCTGCATACCCCTTGCGCAGCCTGGCCAATCGCGGCCAGGCTGCTCTATGGGGTGGATCGGGATTCCCTGTGACGTCACGACGTCGGCGACGTCGATGACGTCACTCCGTTCGTTGCCATGGAGACGGGGGAAGCCCTCAAGGAAATCCCGTTCAGAACGGGATTTCCTTATGGGCAAGCGGCGCCGGCGGCGATTGGTAGGTACGGGGGGACACCCCAGGGAGGGGGGAAGCATGTAGCTAGCGCTAGGCTAGCTACATGCTAAAAAAAAAAAAAATAATTTGAAAAAAACCCTCTCGCGGCCGCGCAGCCGCATTTATCATACCGCCAGGGAGGTTAAAGCTTCTCCATTCACGCTTCTCCCAAGCCAATATGATGCCCTGAAAATAGTTAAAAATTACACACAGTTATGCCATGTTAAAAACACAATTAAATGTGTGCACTCCAGCAGAACATGCCACCACCAGGTTTGGGGAAAGTAATACATGCTCTCCCCTTGTAAAAGCACACACAAGCTGGCTGCTTGTCTCAGAGCATACAACCACAGTCTGCATAAGGAAGGACTTCTAGTTAAAATCTTCAATCAAGTTTAAATGTATCATCAGTAACCAATGTGAATAGCAGACACAGGAAAGCATGTCTCCACCAGCTGGTTTACCAAATTCCATGTACTGGCATCTGTCTACCTCCAGGCTCCTCCCTATGTGGTTCCTCATACAGTGTGATGAAATTAGTAGGTGGGGGGCCTGGAGGTGCGCTGACGCAGAATGTGAATACGGTATATGCTATGAGACAAGCAGTCAGCTGGTGAATGCATTCAGAAGGGGGGAGCGTGCATTCCTGGTGGCGCTTGATAGCAGCATGTCCGACTGGAGTGCATACATGGTGCTTGAATTGTGTTTTTATCGTGGCAGTACTTTGCACTGTGCAATTTTTAACTATGTCAGGGAATCCTACTGTACCCTTGCTTGGGGGAAGCTTGGATGAAAGTGTGCAGCTGATATTTTTATAAGTGTGGAATCTAAGGAATGGAGGGACTCTTATTTTGTCGCGATCCCCTGACATCTTGTTTAGATTAAAATTTGGGAAAAGTTTATTTTCCATAATTATTGATATAACTAAATATATATTTGTTTACCTAAAGGGTACTGGCACTTGAATTAATGCTATAGATTCTAAGCTTGCAAGGGCAAGGCTACCTCACACTTTTGTGTCTTGTTACACAGGACACATTTATTCAAATTAATTAAGTCACTGTAATTACCAATTCTGTATTGTACCAAATTTGTATTTTGTACCAACTCTTCTTTTTTTATATATCGGTCTGTATTATTTTGTACCCCATGTTTGTTTCTTACTTTGTACATCACTGCGGAAAATGTTGGCGCTTTATAAATTATTATTATTATTAATAATAATGTTCTTTCTTCAGTGGTTCAAGGTGTATTATGAGAAGATCAGGCCAACACTTTTAAGGGACAATTCTCCAAAAGACATCTTCTTTATTTCAACAACAGGGAAAACAATTTACAATGTTTCCAACGACTTGAGGAGGCTACACAAGCGGTAACTTGGCAAAGTCAAACATGCACATGTTGGATTTAATTCATGACTATTGCATTTTTAAAAGTACTGAAATCATACTGAAACTTTCCCCATGTTAGGTTTGATCTTCCAAATGTTTCAAGCCAGCTGGCTCGTCGAGTTTGTGAAACATGGACAGTGGCTCAGTTTTTGGACTCGGAGAGGTACCTGTTTGCAAAATACCTTGCTCATACCAGCACAACTGCGGACAGGTGCTATAGAGAGAAAACCCTGAGTGACATCTGCCGTGCCTCCATATTGGTTTCACAGATTGGAACAAGCAAAGATGTGGAAAATCAACCAAGTACCTCAAGGTAATACATACCGTATGTGTGATGATCCGCTCAGCTGGCTGCACAGGCAGACAGCTGTTTGTCCATTCCTCTAGTCTGTGGGCTGCAGGTCTCTGGAACAGAGAACTGTTTTTCCATTGCAAGTTTCTGTTCTGTTCTCTTGCTGGGGAATTTGCATACATTCGTTATGCAAATCCCCTACCTGCCTTCTTTGATGACTGGCACTATAAGAGCTTTATGTTTCCCAGAATGCTTCGCTGGTCATTTCCCTTCCATGCTCAGTTCCTGATGGACACTGCTGGAGTGTCAGCCATTGCTATCTAGTATAGTTAATTCCTGGGGGTTGCTTTAGGCTCCCCTTCTAGCCCAGTCAGGTTGTATTATCTGTATTGCCTGTTCTGTCTTGTCTTGCCTGTTTGCCATTGTCCTGTCCCTATGGTGGTTGACAGGAAATGGTTCTGATCTATGTTCTTGGAGTATAGCTGGTGCAGCGGTTGCTACCAGCTATCTCTTCTGTTCTGTCTTCTGGGATCGCGCTAGCTACTTTGTGCTAGCGCTGGGGATCCTTCTGTTCTGTCTCCTGGGATCGCGCTAGCTACTTTGTGCGAGCGCTGGGGATCCTTCTGTTCTGTCTTGTCGGTCGCGATTGCGCTGTCACCAGCGGCGGTTGATAGCGAATCGTTCTGTCTTGCTGAGATCGCACTAGCCGCTAGCGTTAGCGGCTGTGGATCTTTCTGATCTGTGTTCCTGCTTGGATCACACTTGCTCTGGCGGAAGAGCGGTGGATCCTTCCTGCCTAGTTCTTGTTTTTCGTGTGTCTGTCTTGTCCGCTGCGCTTGCTACAGGCTCGGTGAGGTAACCGTTAAGCAAGCGCTCGCGTCCCCTGTTTCATGTTTGTCTGTTTATGGTTAGTTAGGCGTGCTTGTCTCTATTGTGCTTATCACGTGGAGATCGCGCATAACCGCGTGCACTGTTGCGAATGAGTGCGGTGTTCGCGGTTAGCTAGCGTTGTTATTTTCCATATCTCCTTATTGTATTTGCTGTGCCTTTGCTACCCTCGTATTCTATTCTGTTCTGCCTTGTGTCACGTCTCGCGATCGCACCTCTCGCGATCGCGTTCCTATTTCGTATCTGCTGTTGTGTGTGCGCGGTGACTGGATTGGCGCGCACACATACAACCTATCCCTTTTGCTCAATCTCATTCGCAATCGCCTCTCTTGCGATTGCGTTCTGCGCTTCGTACAATTCCTGTCTGGCACTTGTGGAGGTACAGAGGATTGGTTCCTCTGCACTCCCCAGCGCCATCTGCCAACAGGAATTTCCCTCTACAGGTGCGTAGCACCTTTTGCTGGGTACCTGCAAATTATACGCTTGTGGAGGATCTCCGCCGTGTCAGCGCACGCGTTGTGCGCTGATCACGGGGAAAGTTCCACAATCGTGACAGTATGTCTCCCTTATGTCTTTCAGTTATTCCTCCTAGCCTCCCTTGCATTCTCTCTTTGTCATTAACAATTATACTTAAAATAACAATTTATTTTTATTTTTTCTAAAGAAGAATAGAATCTACTTCAGGTGGAGCGACACCAAATCAGTTAGACCATCCAGCAAACTGCAATAAAGAGGCAGTGTAAGTTTTTTTTGTATAAATCTTTTATTCTTAACCACTTCAGCCTTAAGGGTCCATTCACACTTGAGCGTTTTGCAGGCTATTTCGGCAAAACGCTCAAACGCTAGCGCTTTTGAAAGCGCTAGTGTAATAAAACCCTATAAAGACGTTCTTACTTGGGCAATTTGCGTTAATCGCCGCAAATCGCCCAAAATCACAAAACGCAAACGCGTAGCCTGCACCATTTTCAGGCGATTTCCCGACAATTGCGTTTCAGTGCTATAGAATCGCTAAAGGCGAGTGCGGGAAAATCGCTGCAGTGTCAAGTGATTTTTCCACGTGAAATCGTGGAAAAATCACTCCCGCAAAACGCCAGCAAAAATCGTTTTGCGCTCTTCTAAGTGTGAATGGGCCCTTAGTGTTTTTTCACCTTATGCATCCGAGCAATTTTCACCTCCCATTCATTCGCCAATAACTTTATCACTACTAATTACAATGAAATGATCTATATCTTGTTTTTTCCGCCACCAATCAGGCTTTCTTTGGGTGGTACATTTTGCTAAGAACTATTTTATTCTAAATGCATTGTAATGGGAATATTAGGAAAAAATGGAAAACAATTATGTGTCAGTTTTCAGCCATTATAGCTTTAAAATAATACATGCTACCATAATTAAAACACATGTATTTTATTTGCCCATTTGTCCCGGTTATTGCACTATTTAAATTATATCCCTATCACAATGTATGGCGCCAATATTTTATTTGGAAATAAAGGTGCATTTTTTTCAGTTTTGCGTCCACTATTTACAAGCTTATAATTTAAAAAAATATTAGGAATATAATCTCTTGACATGCATATTAAAAAAAGTTCAGACCCTTAGGTAACTATTTATGTTTTTGTTTTTTTAATTAAAAATTTTATTTAAGTCTCTTTGGGTGTGTGGGAGGTAAACAGTTAATTTTAAATGTAAAAATGTCTATTCATTTAAAAAAATGTATGTAGATGTAGTTTTACTATTTGGCCATAAGATGGCTACAGTCACTTTTTTTTGGCTTCCTGTAAGCGTACTTACAGGAAGTGAAGAAGGGATGTGTAACAGACCGATCTCGACTTCTCCATAGAAGTCAGCAATCGTTCTAACGGGACTTAGATCACTGAATGGGATCTGCGCTCCCATTCATTGATCTCCGGGCTAACGGGCTGCCCGCGCAACCTGGCAGTTGCGGCCCTGCAAACCCCCGCGGCTCAGTTTTTTCATGGATCTAGCTCCTACGCCCAGCATGCATATTTGGACATAGGAGCTACGTCCTAAATGCAAAAATGGTTAAGATGCCCATACATTCAACAATTTTCTCATTCAATTACATGCAGATCTAATTTGTCGAACTGTCACATCAATTGATTTTTGATCAATTTTGATTAAAAATCAATCCAAAGTATTCAACGGACAGGATGGAAAATGTAAAACAATCAGGGTGGGATAAAAGCATTGGCAGACCGATGGCCTACAGCTTTGCATGGCATCAAACAGCGCAACTCTTTGTTTTGGAACATTGGGTGAAAATCTATAAGTGTATGGCCAGCATAAGTCTTTCTAACCCTCCTTACTCTTTAGGCATCTTTTAATCTCTGTAATTTACCTGTTATTCCTCTTTCCATGTAATGCATTTACAGTGCCCAATCAAAAAACTCCAGAGAAGAAGCCTTCAGGAAGTTTATAGAAATGTACCCCCTGGATTTGGATTCACTTGGACCAGCCCCCAAAACAGCCATGACTGTGTCTAAAGCACACGGACGATACCTCAGTGATAGATGGAGAAAGACACAGAACAAAATGCGAACAGACTATATAGCGGGTAAGAAATTTACATCTATTAACTATGCAAAAGCATGCTTAGATTTTGTTGGGAGAGGAAGCGAATGTTGAATCACAATCTATAATTTCCGAGTGGAAAAAACTGAAAGTATGTTGGAGCCTTAGAAACAACTTTCTCTCTCTCTCTTTCTTTTCTTATCTTTCCCTCCCTTTCCTTCATTTAGGGACCTTCTAGATCTCTTTGCTAAAACTCAAAACACACAAAATAAACATGCGTGGGATGTGTTGGATTGGAAGACGCATGCTTGGAATGTGTTTGAGAGGAAGACAATGTTCACTACCTATAGACCACGTAACGCCGATGGGTGTGAACGTGGTGGCAGCCCCAAGTCCTGCCTAACGCTAATCAGCATCAAGTCCTGGGACTGGGTTTTTCAGGAGATTGTGCGCGCATTAGCGTTTGGATTGACGCTAATGCTCCACTTGGATGACTGAGCTCCACTTCGCCATCAGTCTCCGAGCGGCGATCGCTACTAGGAGACTGTTAGACAGCAAAACGTCTATTTACTGCGCTGTCTGTTTACTGTGTACAGTGCTGCGATCTATGGTAGCGCTGTACTGGGGACAGCCGTGTGACACAGCTGTCCCCCTGGGAGGCAGGAGATCGATCAGCTCTCATAGGCTGATGTCTGTGAGAGCCGATCGTGTTTATTGGCTGGCGGGGGGAGGGAAGGAGGGATACTAAAATAGAAAAAAAAAGGCATATTTATTAAGAAAAAAAAAATATTCATAACAAAATAAATAAATTTCATGGGAGCGATCAGAGCTCACCAACAGAAAGCTCTGCTGGTGGGCAGAAAAGGGGGGGGGGATCACTTGTGTGCTGAGTTGTACGGCCCTGCAGCGAGGCCTTAAAGCTGCAGTGGCCTAAATTGGAAAAAATAGCCGGGTCACTAGGGGGGTGTAAGCTTATGGTCCTCAAGTGGTTAAAAGGTTATTTAAGTGAAAAAACAGTTAAACAACTTACCTGGGGCTTCTTGCGGCCCCATGCAGTCAATCCTGTGCTTGCGCTGACCTTTCATGACCCTCCAAGCGAGCAGCGACGACCCCCTCAAAGCTGGCTGATCAGGGCCAGGCGTAGGCTACTGCGCATGTGCAGTGCCGAGCTGTACACACCCTAATTAGGCTTCTGTTGCCAGAGGCGTTCTGCAGGGATTTTACCATACTGCTTATGTGTAGAACATTGCCATGCATGGGGACACAATGAGGAACATTGCCCACCAGCTTTGGGGGGGTTGCCACTGCTGCCTGGAGGGTCTCAGGAAGGATGGCACAGGCACAGGATGACTGGGGGGTGGGGGGGGGGATTCTTCAAAAAGCCACAGGTAGGTTAATATGTTTTTTTTTACTTTATATTTCCTATAAACTCATCTAAATATAAGCACTCCACTTTGGATAAGTGCACAAGCCATCACAATTTTATAAATCCTAGATCCAGGGGTAGACATAGACCAATGCAGGAGAAAAGTGCAGTATAAATGTTCTGTGTCTTGTGTCTGTAAAAAGCACTACAGAAGATATAGGATAATAATTAAAATGGTATAGTTGATTTTTTTTGTTTTGTTTTGTTTTTGATCATTTAAATTTGTACAAGTTTCCATATTTTTCTTAACCTCCTTAGCAGTATGCCAGACACTGTGTCGGGCATCCCGCTCGCTGGCCTCAGGAATCCCCCATGCGTAATTAATTTGATCCAATGGCTGCAAAACCTTTAGCCTGCACTAGGCTACAATTATACATATATTTATATTATTGACAGGTTTCAGATCCACCCATGATCTGTTATGACCACACCCACTCCCATGGAGCCCTCCTACATTTCTTCTGCACAGGGACCTACTGTTGCCTTTGTCCACCAATGCATACACTACCAATGTTTTCCTCTCCTCTCTAATACTAGGTCACTTCAAAAAAGGGAAACCAAGAGAAGAAGAAGTGAAGAGGTTGATTGAATCTAAGAGATGGAAGCAAAATTTGCCACAAGTTAAGAATATCATGGAGCAATTATGACACTCTTCCGAAACATAAGAACCTCATTGTCCACATTTTATTTGCATAAAAAAAGATAAGTAGAGCTATCCATAAATATTTACCGTATTTTTCAGACTATAAGGGTCTCCTGACCATAAGAAGCACCTAGGTTTAGAGGACAAAAAACTGGAAAAATATATATACTAAACCTGGTGCATCCATGGTGAAGGGGCATCTTGTGGATTATGCCCCCTTTGTACCTCATGACCCCTTGTACCTCTTGTGTCTCCCTATGTCCCCCTTGTGTCCCCCTGTCTCTTCCTCCATGCCCCCCTGTGTCCTCCTTTGCATAGGCCCAGTACAGGGAGCCCCCGACATTGCGGCGGGTTGGAGGTTTGTACTGGCAGCGTTCACAAGTCAGGAACTCCCTGCATTTGGACTATAAGACACAGTGACTTTTTTCCCCGCTTTTGGGGGAGAAAAAGTGAGTCTTATAGTCCAAAAAATAAAGTAATTACTGCATCTGCTTTGTTGGAAATACAGGTGCAAATTCCTGTATCTTTTCATTGGTAGGTACAAATCACTGAGGAAAACACCAGAAAATGTCTACAAGCCATTCAGGAAGCAAGAGCAAAGCTTGCAGTTGGAGAAGATTTGAAGTTGCTCATCATGTATTATGATGCATTATTGATTCTCAAACATTGGCAGAGACCAGGGGCGGTTCAAAATATGACAGTAAGTAAAAATGTCCAAATAGATTTTTGTGGCGTGGAAAATGATTTCCTGTGTGCTTACTTTACCATTTATCTCCTAGTTCTCTGAATGGACAAAACAATTTCATTACAAGTACACCTGTGAGAACAACCCACTGGATCTCTTTTTGCAGTTAGTGGCCATATTTGCATAACCTAAAGGCTACTGGCACATAAAGTAATATTCAATTGTTCTTCCCCTTGTGGTTCAAAGTCTATTATGAGAAGATCATGCCAAAACTATTCTCTAATGCTGGGTACACACGATATGTTTTTTCCGCTCGTTTTTCTTATCTTTTTTCCATTCACTTCTATGAGAAATTGAGCGGTAAAACGATCAAAGTAATATCAGGCATGACCGAATTTATAAATCGAACACATCTATCGAGCAGAAAAAACGTAACGTGTGTACCCAGCATACAGTACATCTTTATTTTATCAACAGGGCAAAACCTACGGTATACAATGTTTCCAGTGATTTGAGGAGGCTACACAAGTGGTAACTTGGCATTTGGGAAACATGCACATGTTACATCTTACTAATGAATATTTAATTTTGAAAAGTACTGAATTTTCTTGGTCTCAGTAAAAAAAAAAAAAATTAGCTTAAAACGTGTTGGACCGGTAGCAGGGGTGTAGCAATAGCCATAGCAACTGCTATGGGCCCTGGAATCAGAGGGGGCCCAAGTAGTAATTGATGTGTTCACTATTGATCTTCCAGTGTTTCTCCACACTCTGACATTGGACTCAGTGCCCATTGACTGTTTGCAGTTTGCAGGGTGCAGTACATAGGAATGAAAGAAGATGGCAGCACTATATAAATACACAATAGTAATGTGGTAGAGAGGCTTTATAACTATGGTGGGGATTAGATTTGAGGTTCCTGTGAAGACAGAACATGACTGTCCTCTGTAAAAAGTGGAACATAAGATGGTATAATTTTTTTTTTTTTGATCATTTAACTTCTTGCTGACCGCTCCACGCCAATTGGCGTGAACGAGGCGGCAGCCCCAGGACCACTCCACGCCGTTTAGCGTGAATGGCTCTGGGCGATGATTGCAGGGGATTGTGGGCGCATCCCCACTGGAATGATGGAGCTCTGCTCCACCTTCAGTCTCCCAGCGGCAATCGCCACTCGGAGACTGTTAACCGGCAAAACCACCGTCTATTAACATTGTACAGCGCTGCGATCTGAGGCAGCGCTGTACAGGGGACAGCCGTGTCAATCTGCTGTCCCCTCCAGAGGCAAAAAGGTGATCCGCTGTCATTTGCTCAAGCCTACTGATTGGCTGGCAGGGGGGATAATAAAAATAATAAAAAAAATAGAGGAATTTATTTAAAAAATATTAAGATAAATATTTATATAAAAAAAAAATCCTGGCAGTGATCTTAGCCCACCAACAGATCTTTGTTGGTGGGCAGAAAAGGGGGGGGGTGTTCACTTGTGTGCTGAGTTTTTTGGCCCTGTTGCAAGGCCTTAAAGCTGCTGTGGCCTGTTTAGTAAAAAATGGTCACTAGGGGGGTTTAACACCACGGTCCTTAAGTGGTTAATTGGTACAAATCTTCATATTTTTCTCCGAGGAACATGTGTAACATCATGAGCAGCAGTGATCATTGCATAGGGTCCAGTCGTGTATGAGCCATGATGATTAAATATGAGCTATATTAATACAGTGCCTTCAGACTGCAGCCTGGATTCACATACTTTTATGTTCTTGATCATTTTTGGATCCACCCATGGGGAACAGGAAATTTGGGTTCCTAGGTCTAATGGACTATTTTGGTGTCCCATAGGCACTAATGCAAAATATTGGCTATTGGGTGCCCAAAGAAGAAATTAGGGCACACGATAAACAGCAGGTTGCCAAGCACATCCAACTAAATGTTTTCATTTTTGATACTTAATGTTTTGAGAAATATATCATTTTTAAATTTGTTTTCAGAATTACAATATTGTAAATTATCATTTTTAACTTCATTATCTCACAGATTTATCACTTTTTATATTAACACTAGTGACCTTAGCCAGTTTAAAAACGGGCTAGGTCTGTCACCACTCTGCTGTGCGCGCGCCTGCCACGCACACACGCCCACCCCTTCTGGCCCCGTCCTCCATCAGCTCTCCTCATTGTCTCTGCGTCCCTCCCGGCACATGCGCAGTGCAAAAAAGCACTGACACAGGGACATAGCGGACGCAGAGACACAGGGATATTATATAAAGAGATTATTTGCCAAGAAGAAATTTGGGTGCCCAATGAATAGCAGCCACTAGAACAGGTCCAGTTAAAAATGGCGCAGGTTGAAAAATGGTGCACCGTAAATGTATCATAAAATGCTATTTACTGTTTTAATGTAAATACAATAACATTTTATGATACATTTATTGGCGGAAAGGTGCGTCATTAAAAAATACAGGGGGGCTGGTGTTAGGCAGCAGGGGATCGAGGGGGAGAGAGCGGGAAACTGGTGTTAGGCAGCGGAGGTGGAGGGAGTAGGATTGGGCGGAGGAAGGATGTGTGCATATGCATACATTACCTTGTCCCGGCCAGCGATCCTCATCGCTCCTTCACTTCCTAGTTAGTTTGCAGGAGTCCTGTAGTCAGCCAATCACCATGCGGGGACTGAAGCCACATGGTGATTGGCTGGATGCAGGACTACAGCAAACTAACTGAAGAAGTGAGGGAGCAATTGACGGGACAAGGTAATGTATGCCTCTGCACACATCCTCCCTCCACCTAATCCTATTCCCTCCACTCCGCTGCCTGACACCAGTGTCCTGCTGCCTCTCTCTCTCTCCCCCCGACCCCTGCTGAGAATCATAATATTGTAAATTAAATTTTTAAATTAAACTCTAATATCAGAGCAAAGAAAGGGGGTTTTAGGGTTAGGCATCAGGAAGGGGGGTCTAGGTCTAGGCACCACGGAGAGGGGGGTCTAAGGGTTAGGTACCACCAGGGAGGATGTTAGGGTTAGGCACCACCAGTGGCGTCTAAGTGTTAGGCATCAGTAGAGGGAGGGTTCTGTGTGAGAGTAGGGTTAGGTGTAAGTGTAGTAAAATATTGGTGATATTTACCAACATTTTACTATGTTAATTACCGCAAACTATATTTTCGTTTTCATAGGTGATATTTTGCAATTTTATTACCGTTATTTTAACCATTTTTGTTATGCTTTGTTAAAGATGAAAAAAACAACAAGAATATTGTTATAAACAATATCTTAAAATGTCGGCTATACCTCCCTTTACTTGATGTATGCCCACCCACAGGGGCGCTTTTAGGCATAGGCAGTACAGGCCATTGCCTGGAGGGCCATTGGTCCTGGGGGCGCCATGTTGCTGGATTAAGCCCCACCCCTGAATGAAGCCCAGCCCCTGAACTAAGTCCCGCCCCGTGGGTGTTCTATTACTTGCTTCTGCTGCATCTGCTTAGTGTAAGTTGCAGGCAGCTGCCGCTGTGTTTCTCTGTGCCTTTTCTGCCCACATTACGCGTTTTTTCTGGGGAAACGCTGCCCACATTGCGTATTTTATGGTGAAACGCTGCCACATTTGTGTGTTTTTTTTGGTGAAATGCTACTGCATTACGATTATTTTCTGATGAAAAATTGCCGCATTATGGTTATTTTCTGGTGAAACATTGCCACATTACAATTATTTTCAGGTGAAACGCTGCCACATTACGATTATTTTCTGGTAAACCGCTTCTACAATACGTGTATTTTGTGGTGAAACACTGCCGCATAAAGGATTATTTTTTCGTGAAACGCTGCCGCATTACGATTATTTTCATGGAGGGGGGGCGCTACAGGTTTTACTTGCCTGGAGTGACAAAATGGCTAGAGGCGCCCCTGCCCACCCATGATCTGTTATAACCACACTCACTCTCATGGGGCTCCCTATATTTCTTCTGCACAGGGACCTACTGTTGCCTTTGTCCACCACTGCATAGATCACTAATGTTTTCCTATCCTCTTTAATACTAGGTCACTTAAAAAAATCAAAAAACAAGAGAAGAAGAAGTGAAGAGGTTGACTGAGTCCAAGAGATTGAAGCAGAATTTTCCAAAAGTTAAGAAGAAGTTAAGAATATCATGGAGCAACTATGGTCCTCTTCTGAAACATCCACATTTTATTTGCATACATAAAAAAAAAAAGATAAGTAGAGCCTTTCATAAATATCTTATTACTGCATCTGCTTTGTTGAAACTATAAGACAGTGGTCCTCAAACTAAGGCCCGCAGGTCGAATGTGGCCCCCTGAGGCTTTTTTACCGTCCCCACACACAGAAAGTATATTACTTATAGATGCGGTCAGTTACATCTTTAAATGTTGGTGGTCCGCATATGGAATAGTAGTGCTGGAACCACCCATCCACATGGAAGCCAGAAAGCAGTAATTTCGCTGGTTTCCAATTCCACATCAGGTGACACTGCGCTGTCCACTGCAGGTTGTCACCCGGGTATGCTTCACTGTCTGGCCCGCAAAGACTTCTACATCATCTCATGTACACTCCGGCCCCCCAGCAGTCTGAAGTATGTTGACCCGGCCCTCGACCCAAAACATATGGGGACCCCTGCTGTAAGCACTAATTGCTTTTTATCTCTTCATTGGTAGATACACATCACTGATGAAAACTGTGACAATATCAGAACATTTTTACCAGCCATTTAGGAATCAAAAACAAAGCGTGCAGTTGGAGAAGATGCGATATTGTTCATCATGTTGATTCATGCATTGCTGATTCATGTATGGAAGCATTGTAGATTCTGACATATCTGCAGGGATCAGGGTCCATATGCAATTTACTTTTTCATCCTAGTTATCTCCTAGGAGATCATTTTTATTTTCTCTTTAAAGTAAATTTGCAGTATTTTACAATTGAAAAACTGCCCAAAAATGGGTGAAAAAGTAATATCACATTTATTTTGAGAATTATCTTGCATGCTGGTCGCTTAAAAGGCATTTTATGACAAGTTGTGAAAATATCACCCAGGAGAAAACTCGGGAAAAATGGAATTGCATATGGGCCCAGGGGTGGTACAAAACATGACAGTAAGTAAAGATGCCCAAATAGACTTCTGTGTTGTGGGAAATGATTCCCTGCAGGCCAACACTTTTATAGGGAACCCAAGTTAATAAGAGGGATATGGAGGCTGACATGTTTATTTCCTTTTAAATAATAGACATTGCCTGCAGGACATGCATGCAGATACGAGTTACATTTAGGCCCTACTAACCAGAAGAATCAGCAGAACTGCCAGACAACTGATATTGTTAAAAATAAAATAAATATGGCAGCTACTATAGGTCTCACACATTAGGTTCCTTTTAAAGCGGACCTGAACTCACAATGTCCTCTCTGCTCTAAAAGATACGCAACAGCATACTAACCTTTAAACAAAAACATGTTTTCACACCTGATACAAATCCTAAAATCGTTCTGCACTGTTTCTACTTCCTGATTCATGGAAGCAGACATATTGTTAACAGCCTGTGCTTTCAAATGGCCTTATCTGCCATCTCTGCCATAGGCAGTCATGTGACACTGGGGGGAGATCAGATTACAATTTGGGATTAGACACAAATGAGGGGAAATTAACCAGGCTAAACTCTCTACATACATACAGTATGCATTTCTCTATAGGGGCCCATACACCTAACAATTTTCCCGCCGATATACAGCAAACTCGATCACTGAGATCGAATCTGCTGTGAAATCGTTGCGCAAACGCAAATGATTGATTTCCATCCGAAATCAATTGTTCCCGTCAATACCCGTCGAGCCGTCCGTGAGGAAGATTTTGCTCGATCGCCGGTGGGTCGGGAGTGCGTCAATAGCAGCGTTCGAATGCCCGACGACCGACGCAATACAGCGGCAATACTGTACATTACCTGCTCCGGCTGGCACGAGTCCTCCCGGTCACCACTGTCTCTTCTCCGCTGGGCTCTAGGGCTGCAGCTTCACTGAACTTCCTGTCCCGGCAGGAAGTTTAAACAGTAGAGCGCCCTCTATTGTTTAAACGTACCCGGACAGAAAGAAGTGAAGCCTGCCGGTCCGGAACCCAGCGGATAAGAGACCGCGGAGACCAGGGGACACGCGCTGGCGGAGCAGGTAATGTATAGCTGGCGGGGGGGAGGGGGGCATAGCTGGCAGGGGGGGGCATAGCTGGCGGGAGGGGGGTGGGGGCGGCAGCACCTCCACAGAACATCCACAGATTGTGATCGGTTTCATGCTGAAATTGATTCACAATCTGTTTGCAGTAAAGGCAGCCATACAATCCCTCTCTGATCAGATTCTCCACAAGGCATCTATATTTCACCAACAGGGCAAACAATTTATAACATTTCAATTATTTGAGGAGGCTACACATGCAGTAACTTGGCAATGGCAAACATGCAGATGTTGAATTTTACTAATGAATATTGCATTGAAGTACTAAAAGTACTGAAATTATTTTTCCCCTTTAGGTTCAATCTTCCAAGTGTTCAAGCCAGGTGGCTCATTGAGTTTGTGAAACATGGACAGTGACTCAATATTTGGACTCTTAAGAAGTACCTGTCTGCAAAATACCTTGCATGGAGGTACTATGGAGAGAAGACCTATTGGTTTCACAGATCAAAGGTAATACATACTTTTGACCCAATTTATGTCTCTCTTGTGCCTTTCAGTTACTAATCCTAGCCTCCCTTGCATTCACCCTTTGCCATTAAAGGGAAGGTTCAGGGAGGGTGGGGAAAAAATAAAAATCAATTTCCACTTACCTGGGGCTTCCTCCAGCCAGTGGCAGGCAGGAGGTGCCCTCGCCGCCGCTCCGCAGGCTCCCGGTGGTCTCCGGTGGCCGACCCGACCTGCGGAGCGGTGGCGAGGGCACCTCCTGCCTGCCACGGGCTGGAGGAAGCCCCAGGTAAGTGGAAATTGATTTTTATTTTTTCCCCACCCTCCCTGAACCTTCCCTTTTAACAATTATACCTAGAATAAAAAGTTAATTTTTTTTTTAAAGAACAATAGCACCTACCTCAAGTGGAGCCACATCAACTCAAGTATAACGGCCAGTGAACTGTAAAAAAAGAGGCAGTGTGTAACATTTGTGGCGGCAGCTCTGGCGAACAGCACGGCCGCCGCAACTGCCTCAATCTCCCTACCCTGCAGCGATCCCGTGCCTCGGGTGTCTAGCACGCCGAGGACGGGTCTCTCGGTTGCGCATAAGGCTGCATTGACGTGTGCGCGCGCGCACCGTCATGACCTTTATGCGGCCAGGAGACTTGTCAGCTGACCTGCGGGTCGGCTGACGTCTCGTCGTGAGCCCGCCGATGCTGATTGGCTGGCAGCAGGGGGGCGTGCCTCAGGATCTCCTCGGGCTCTTAAGCCCTGAGGAGTCATTCATTCCCTGTCTGCTGTCGTGAATACGTTGTGTTAGCGCTCAGACCTTAGACTAGTGCCAGGTGTTGAAACTAAGGACTTCACACCAAGACTAGGATATTGTTTACTGTATTGATTACCTGTGTATGATTCTGGCTATACCTCTGACCTTGCTTCTGCTCAATGTTACTGTACTTCTGCCTATCTGACTAGTTGCTGAACCTCTGCCTGTTTACTCGTTATTCTTCTGCCTTACGATTCTGTACCGATACTTACCTCTCTGTTGCCGAACTTTGCCTGTCTAACCACTCTACTCATCAGTGGGCCCTAGCCACTGGTGAGGTGCACTGTACCCGCCAGCTCCACTGGTGTGGTGTTGCCTAGTGACTGATAGTGCCTTCCCAGCTTCTCTGGGAAGGCCTGATCAAATCTATACAGTCAGCATACTGATAGTACCTTACCAGCTCCCCTGGTAAGACAGAGGCACATTGCCACTATTGGACCTTTTTGAGCTTGCACTCCTTGCCTGATGAAGCGGGTTGTACCTGCGAAACGCGTTGCGGAGTGCCAAAATAAATTGTTATTTGCGATTTGAACAATCTCGATTGTCCATCATTTCAGGAGGTAAGTCCACCTGTACTCCTCCTTTTTAGTTGTTTTTAGATCATTTTAACCTCCCTGGCGCCTCTGTCCAAATTTGCACAGTATATAGTCCACCTTGGGTGGAGGGGACTGTCCCCTTCTTTCTATCTACAGAGAGCGACTTCTTAAACCTGAGTGGGGTCAGGTTCTAATGCTCCCCACCTGCATTTCAAGTGGTTGCCTATGTGGTAACCCGTGTTTGTGAGTATATCCACATCTGTTAATAATTTCGCCATCAATTGTTAGACTTACTGCACTATATTGGGCTCTCGGTTTTTCTTTTTGTTTCAAGTGCACCCCTGGTAAGGTCTCGCAAAACTATTAAAGTTACGGTTGCACCAAACACTACTCTCTGTCTGTGGTAGCTATACTGGCATTATTGGTGATTCTGCAGATCACCTAATAATCTGGTATAGTGTCTGTATTATTGGTGATTCGGCAGATCACCAAATAATCAGACGTCTGAGTTATAACACCCAACTGTTACACAGTGTAAGTAATTTTCTGCTATTTACCGTATCTCTTATTCTTAGACTTTCTAACCATCCTTACTCTCTTTAAGGCGTATTTTAATCTCTGTAAATTACCTATTGTTTTTTCCCCCCATGTAATCCATTTACAGTGCCAGCTAAAGAACCGAAGAGAAGAAGCCTTCAGCAAGTTTACAGGAATGTTCCTTCCTGGATTTAGACTCCTTCGGACCAGCCCCCAACACAGTCCTGGATTAAGGACAAACTGCTCTCTATAGTTCGTCAAAAAATGGATTACCAGAGCCGTAGAAGCATGTTTAATTGTATGCTACCACCTCGCAACATAGGAAAGATCTCTTCCCCATCACCAAGGCTTCAAAAGATAACCAGATTGCTTACAAATGGGGCTTTCCAATGAAGGTACTGTTCAAGCATAACAACAAAACTATATCAGTGAGCTATCTAGATGAGGGCATAAAAATCCTCTCTTCTCTTCGAATCCCTGTGGAACAACAACCTCCCAGACCTGCTCAAACTTTCTTCTAGAACAAGATTGCAAAAGAATGACATTCTTCAAAACGCTAGCAGCCAACAAGAAGACTACTGTACTTTCTTGATATCTTTGTTTGACTTCTCTTCTGTCTCCTTACGGTGCAATTAAAAGGCGCTAAACGTAGTTTCAGCACAACTACAATCCTCCTTTGAGAGATGATGAATATCCTCTCTCCCTTCTATGCCTCCATATCAAGAGATGGAGATTTGAACTTTTTCTCCATTGTAGCAAATTGTGTGTAGTCTCACTTAAATATTTATCAGCAATGGTTAAACGAAGTTTTCTACATTGTTCATAATGTTTTTAATGTTCTTGCTGTTTTTGCTTTATGTAATAATCATTCTATTGATCTGCAGTGATGATCTTTACTGTGAGGACAATCACAAAAATCTAAACCAATACTTAGCTCAACTCAATCTATCAAAGCTTTATATTTCATTAAAGCGGAATATAACCCTGCATTTCAACTTTTCTCTAAAACATTATTTACAGTATATTATATGCAACCAGCATTTTTTTTTTACTAGACCAGCATTGGAAGGGTTACACAGGGCTTTAAAGTTCCTGGAGATTTCTGCAGACATCCGAAGCTGACATAGATACATTTTGTTTACATAAATGTATCTTAAGTGTTGAATGTGACTCATCTCTCTGACTGAGAAGAGCTGGAGGACAGCCAAAGAGTGTTTAACATTTCTCAATAGATACATATAACTAAATAGAATGTAACAATCTGAACTTCTGCATATCTCTCCACGGAACTTTAAACCTCTGTGTTTAACCCTTCCAATGCTGGTCTAGTAAAAAAAAAAATGCTTTTTGCATATAATATGCTGTAAATAATATTTTAGAGCAAAGTTGCAATGCAGGGTTATATTCCGCTTTAAGTTATAATCTAAACCAGGCATGGGCAAACTTGGCCCTCCAGCTGTTAAGGAACTACAAGTCCCACAATGCATTTGCCTTTATGAATCATGACTGTGGCTGTCAGACTTCTGCAATGCATTGTGGGACTTGTAGTTCCTTAACAGCTGGAGGGCCAAGTTTGCGCATGCCTGATCTAAACAAAGCGTTCCTTCTTTACTCTACGCTATGGCCTCCTTAAACTTACTGTCTTTAAATGCTAGATGAGTAAATAGCGCCTTTAAAGGGAACAAGAGACGCCAGGAAAAAGATTTTATACAAACCTGGGGCTTCTTCCAGCCCCATACGCTCGGATCGCTCCCACGCCGCAGTCCTCCGCTTCCTGTAGCAGCCAGTTCCGGGTCCCGTAGTTTCCGTCAGTCGGCTTCAGCACGCGGCCAATTGTCCGCATCACCGGGGCTCCCAGCATACCATTACGCGTGCGGCTGCATACTGCGCAGCCGCACGCGTAAGGGTACGCTGGGAGCCCCTGTGATGCGGACAATTGGCCGCGTCAGCCGGAAGTGACGGGACCCGGTACCGGCCGATCCAGGAAGCGGAGGATGGCGGCGTGGGAGCGATCCAGGCTTATGGGGCTGGAAGAAGCCCCAGGTATGTATGAAATCTTTATTTCATTTTCTAAGTCCGGCGTCTCTGGTTCCCTTTAAAAGACACTCACTATGGAAAGAAGCTCTATCCCTTAAAAGTGACATTGTTATGGTCCAGGAGACACACCTTTTAGCCAAAGACACTAAATACCTTACACACAAAGATTTCCCATTGATTTTTCATAGCAACCACGAGAAAAAAAAAAGAGGAGTTACTTTGTCTTTTCATAAAAAGTCAATACTGTATCAATTACACCAGATCCCCAAGGAAGATACATCATTTTCATGGAGGAAATTAATAATAAAATAATTACAATAGCAACCCTATATGCCCCAAATCAGGCACAAAAGAAATACATCCAAAGTTTCATTAGCAAAGTCAAATCAAAAAAACAAGGAGAAATCCGGTGACTTCAATTCAAATATATCTAAACTTGACTCCTCCACAACATCACATCACAAAGAATGTATAACTTATTACAAAACACACTTAATTGGAACAATTTATATGATCCATGGAGAATACAACAAGGTTCTTTAAAGGGAAGGTTGATGCTGCTAAAAAAAAAAAAAACTGCACTCACCTGGGGCTTCCTGCAGCTCCTGGCAGTCGATCGGTGCCCTCGGCGCAGTTCCTCTCCCTCCGGGCGTCCAGCGGTGAAGAAGCCGACCTCGCCAGGTCGGCTTCCAGGTCAGCTTCTGTGCGCTCCACGGCGGGGGGTCACGTCACGTGGTGTAGAGACATAATCGGGTCTCTACTGCGCAGGCGCAGAACTACTGCGCCTGCGCAGTAGAGACCCGATGACGTCACGTACACCACGTGACCCGCACCGTGGACCGCACATGACGCTGACCCGGAAGCCGACCTGGCGAGGTCGGCTTCTTCACCGCTGGACGCCCGGAGGGAGAGGAACTGCGCCGAGGGCATCGATCGACTGCCAGGAGCTGGAGGAAGCCCCAGGTGAGTGCAGTTTTTTTTTTAGTTAGCAGCGCGGATCTTCCCTTTAAGAGACTACACCTATTATTCTCCAGTACATAAACTATCAAGAATTTATTTCTTCTTGGTAGATAAAAATCTCCTTAAAATGGATCCGAGATGAACTTTTATTCATTGCATAATTGTGTTCCTTACATATACCGGTAGTTTATAGGGCATTCCTCAAGCCAAATACTTTTTTTTCTTTTAATACTCTTAATTCCCTATAAACTAAACAAGCCTTGCCCACAGCTTCTCCAAAACGCCAAGGCACTCAGACCCATGTAGCAAGGGCTTATGTGAGTTCAGTCTGGGCAGGAGGAGGAGGAGGTTACTAGCCAGAGATTTCAGAGGCAGAGGCGGGGGGGAGTGAATTTTTCACAGGCTGAGGGGTGGAGATGCAGATTACCTGTGTAATCAGGGCCGGTTTAAGCGACAATGGGGCCCCAGGGCAGAATAAACCGGGGGGGGGCCCAAACAGATACCCCGGAACAAAAAGGCATTAAGGGACCTTTTTTGCAGCTGGTATAGTCAGGGTGTGAAGCCCTAATCGGTCGGAGCTCCACATTCTGGCTATCCCAGCCTGCATAGGGGACAAGGGGTTAAAAAGTTTCAGGAGGGGGGACCCCACATAATTAAAAAAAAAAAATTCCCACACGTTAAACATAAATGAAAAAATTGGGAAAATAGGAAAAAATGCCAGGGATCTTCATACAGCCACATTGCGGCTGTATAGCGATCCCTGACCAAAGCTATGCGGCTGCGTATGGACCCCCTGGAAACCCTGTCAGGAAATGTATTGCTCTTCTTTTGATACATGTAAAATTACACTACCGTTAGGTTTGCTACTAAAAGTGACATTTACTGCATTCAAAAGTATACTTTCTTCCTTCGAAAATTTAAAATCGATTTTCTCAAAAACGATAAGGTCTTTTTGAAAAATTGTTTTTTCCTCTTATTCCCAATGATCTCCTTAACATATCCTGCATGTCCCACCTATTTTGAGTTTCTAGCATTTAAGGTGGATTTGCTATTAACCATTAAAGTCGGTGGGTTTTTAAATGTGTATTTTCTTTCCTTTGAAACTTTAAAATCGATTTTCTCAAGAACTATTATTATTATTTATTATTATTTAGTATTTATATAGCGCCGACATATTACGCAGCGCTGTACAGTGTATATATATATCTTGTCACTAACTGTCCCTCAAAGGAGCTCACAATCTAATCCCTACCATTGCCATATGTCTATATTATGTAGTGTAAGTACTGTAGTCTAGGGCCAATTTTAGAGGGAGCCAATTAACTTATCTGTATGTTTTTGGAATGTGGGAGGAAACCGGAGTGCCCGGAGGAAACCCACGCAGACACGGAGAGAACATACAAACTCTTTGCAGATATCACCCTGGCTGGGATTCGAACCAGGGACCCAGCGCTGCAAGGCGAGAGAGCTAACCACGCCACCGTGCTGCCCTCCTTTTGAAAAAAATGTTTTCCTTTTGTAGCCACTGGGGGCCCCTACAGGCTCTGGGGCCCTGGGGCAACTGCCTACTTTGCCTCTATGGTAGCGCCGGCCCTGTGTGTAATGATGACAAACAGAACATGACCTCTCTCTTTGTATCACAGGAATAAATCATCATTAGGCCCGGTTCACATTAGCGGTTGTTTGCCAAACGGACCGGATGACCTGACCGGATCCGGACCGGATCCGGATCGGAACCGTACGGTTCTGATCCGGATCCGATCCGGATCCGGTCAGGTTGCATCAGGTGGTAATCAGGATGCGATCCGGATCCGTTTGGCAAAGTAACGTAAAAAAAAAAAAAAAATGTTGGGGTCTGGGAGGTCAGCAGAAGGGGGACCTGTGGAATCAGGCCCTCTGCTGTTTAGCACTCACCTCCACCTCCGACATGCTGCCAACATCCTGCCAACACCTCCAGCTCGTGCTGCTCCACTCCGAAATGCTTGCCCATGTGTCCCCAGCCAATATCGCCGCAACAATCCGCATAGGAAGTGGGGTAGAACATCCGGATTTCTCAGCCAGTGTGTTGTGCGGCCTCCGGTTCCCATTTGTTTGTATTGGCCGGATGGTGCAGTCTGGCTCTGCCCCGGATACGGCTGCCGGAGGGGCCGGATGAAAAAATAGCGCATGTTGGAACGGAGGCCGGAGTCCGGATCCGGCCCGGATCCGGTCCGGCTCCGGTTCTGCAGAACGGACCCATGTGAACGGACGCATAGGCTTTAATTGCTATGCCGTGCGTCCGTTCCGTCCGTTCTGCAGGCGGTGCGGCTCCGGCACGGCGATTCCGGAGGGCCACCGCAAGTGTGAACCGGGCCTAACTGTTGAAGCTGTATGCAGCCAGATTTGCTGTGTAAACTATCTGAACTTTAGATAAGATATATAGACAAGTTACTTGGAAACTAGCATCATTTTCCTCTAACGTTACACCTGTGTGTTGGAAATGTCATAAGCAAATTGGCACTTTACTCCATATGCTTTGGGAGTGTCCAAAGATTAGGTCTTTATGGGAAGAGACTGAACACTTACTGAAACTTTTAGTATCACCAAAATTTAAACTAGTTCCAGAATTAGCTTTACTCCTAATAGGCATTGATAAAATTAACAAGAATTTACAACCATTGACTTGCCATATACTCCTAAGCACGTCCTCATTAATAACAAGTCACTGGAAATCAACAGAAATTAGTAAAATAGAAAATAGTATTTGTGGACTTCTTCAATTCCCAATTTGCTTGACAGTTTCTTAATTAATTACTTTATCTTTAAATGATGTTACTTTCTAATATAAAGCATACGTTGTTCTGTTTTCTGAACTTGTACGAGTTTTGTTTTTCTCTATACGATCTCTATTTCAACTCTAATTTCTACATAAAAACACTGTTTTGATGTTATGATGTTCAAACTTGTTACTCTTTCTCAAAAATAATAAAAAGATTTATGGAAAAAAATATAAAATATGTACAATTTGATGTAATATAAAAAGTTACAATATAAAGAAATTGGCATTTAAAGTGGAACTGTAGATTTAAAATAAACACAGTGTTTCACTTACCTGGGGCTTCTCCAAGCCCCCAGCAGCTGTCCTGTCCCGCGCCGCTCCTCAACGAGTCTCCATTCCCCCGCCGCCGCTTGGTCCCGTACCTCGACTTGTAAGTTGATGCCAGCGCGGCTCTGCCCAAGCGTATCCTTTCTTCGCGTTCCCCTCTGCAATCGTGGGGAACGCGAAGAAAGGATACGCGTGGCCAGAGCCGTGCCGGCGCAGTGGCCCGGCGGCGAAATCGAAAGTAGCTGGCGGTGGGCGAACGGAGGCTCGTTGAGGAGCGGCGCGGGACAAGACGGCTGCTGGGGGCTTGGGGAAGCCCCAGGTAAGTGAAACAATGTGTTTATTAGGAATCTACAGTTCCGCTTTAAAGAAACAAAATGGCCTCTTAGAACAAAATGGCTGCCACTGAGCACAAAATGGCTGTTAAGAGGTTCAAATCTTATCAATACTTTTTTTTAGCTTTCTTCTCCTGGTCCACCTCCTGATTTATTGAAAAGTGCGGGTAAAGTCTGATGCCACCCCCACCACAATAATAATAATAGCCTTGCAGCGGCTTAGTCCCCCTCAGTACGTTGTGCAGGGCACTGTCCGTAAATGGCGCCATGCCTGTACTAAAAAGGAGTCGGTTTACATAGACATTTGGGAGACGTCTCGTTTAGCCGGTGTTAAGCACTTTTCTGCAACTGAGCAGAAAAGTTGTCGCATTTCAAGACTCCTAGGGGGACACGGAAACCCCAAACTTAACCGATCCTGGAGATCCAGTGCAGCATTTATGCAAAGGATAGGAATAGCTGGTACCTTTGTTTAAAAACCACTGTCCATTCATTAGAATGGGCAGAGCTTAAAGGACAACTGTACTATTGACAAGAATGTGGAGGCTGCCATATTTATTTCCTTTTAAACAATACCAGTTGCCTGGTAGTCCTGCTGGTCTATTTGGCCACAGTAGTGTCTGACATACACCAGAAACAAGCATGCATCTAATATTGTCAGATCTGACGATATTGTCAGAAACATTTGATCTGCTGCATGCTTGTTCAGGGGACTGTGACTAAAAGTATTAAGGGCAGAGGATCAGCAGGACAGCCAGGCAACAGGTATTGTTAAAAAAAGGAAATAAATATGTAAATAAATATGGCAGCAAATCCCTTTTGTTACAGTTGTCCTCTCAGCTACAAATGCTGTGACTGCTGCGTTTAATGCTGTGTGATGGCCTTTAGCCTACATTTCAGCCCCCTCACAGTGTCAGTCTGTGTAGGGGAGTGTGGCCAGGGTACAGGGATGGCATCCGGACTGCCAAAATCCTAGATGATACTGCATACTTCCCAACGTTTTGAGATGAGAAAAAGGGACACTTTAAGACGCCCCCGCCACACCTCTAATCATGCCCCTGCCACACCTCTAATCATGCCCCCACTACCTCTAATCATGCCCCCACCACACCTCTAATCATGCCCCCGCCACACCTCTAATCATGCCCCCGTCACACCTCTGATCACGCACCCACCACACCTCTAATCATGCCCCCGCCCCACCTCTAATCATGCCCCCGCCACACCTCTGATCACGCCCCCGCCACACCTCTAATCATGCCCCCGCCCCACCTCTAATCATGCCCCCGCCACACCTCTGATCACGCCCCGCCACACCTCTAATCATGTCCCCGCCACACCTCTAATCACGCCTCCGCCAAACCTCTAATCACGCCCCGCCACACCTCTAATCATGCCCCCGCCACACCTCTAATCATGCCCCCGCCACACCTCTAATCAAGCCCCTGCCACACCTCTAATCATGTCCCCGCCACACCTCTAATCATGCCCCCGCCACACCTCTAATCATGCCCCGCCACACCTCTAATCATGCCCCCGCCACACCTCTAATCATGCCCCCGCCACACCTCTAATCATGCCCCGCCACACCTCTAATCATGCCCCCGCCACACCTCTAATCATGCCCAAGCCACACCCCTAATCATGACCCCGCCACACCTCTAATCATGTCCCGCCACACCTCTAATCATGCCCCCGCCACACCTCTAATCATGCCCCGACACACCTCTAATCACGCCCCGGCACACCTCTAATCACGCCCCACCACACCTCTAATCACACCCCCGCCACACCTCTAATCACGCCCCCGCCACACCTCTAATCATGCCCCCGCCACACCTCTAATCATGCCCCGCCACAACTCTAATCAGGCCCCGGCACACCTCTAATCATGCCCTGCCACACCTCTAATCATGCCCCCGCCACACCTCTAATCCTGCCCCACCACACCTCTAATCATTCCCCCACCACACCTCTAATCATGCCCCACCACACCTCTAATCATGCCCCGCCACACCTCTAATCATGCCCCGCCACACCTCTAATCAGGCCCCGTCACACCTATAATCATGCCCCCGCCACACCTCTAATCATGCCCCCGCCACACCTCTAATCATGCCCCCGCCACACCTCTAATCATGTCCCGCCACACCTCTAATCATGCCCCGCCACACCTCTAATCATGCCCCCGCCACACCTCTAATCATGCCCCGCTACACCTCTAATCATGCCCAAGCCACACCTCTAATCACACCCCCGCCACACCTCTAATCACGCCCCTGCCACACCTCTAATCATGCCCCCGCCACACCTCTAATCATGCCCCCGCCACACCTCTAATCATGCCCCGCCACACCTCTAATCATGTCCCGCCACACCTCTAATCATGCCCCCGCCACACCTCTAATCATGCCCCCGCCACACCTCTAATCATGTCCCGCCACACCTCTAATCATGCCCCCCCACACCTCTAATCATGCCCCCGCCACACCTCTAATCATGCCCCGCTACACCTCTAATCATGCCCAAGCCACACCTCTAATCACACCCCCGCCACACCTCTAATCATGCCCCCGCCACACCTCTAATCACGGCCCACCACACCTCTAACCATGCCCCGCCACACCTCTAATCATGCCCCGCCACACCTCTAATCATGCCCCCGCCACACCTCTAATCATGCCCCGCCACATCTCTAATCATGCCCCGCCACACCTCTAATCATGCCCCCTCCACACCTCTAATCATGCCCCGCTACACCTCTAATCATGCCCTGGCACACCTCTAATCATGCCCCCACCACACCTCTAATCATGCCCCCGCCACACCTCTAATCACGCCCCCGCCACACCTCTAATCACGCCCCCGCCACACCTCTAATCATGCCCCAGCCACACCTCTAATCAGGCCCCGGCACACCTCTAATCATGCCCCGCCACACCTCTAATCATGACCCCGCCACACCTCTAATCATGCCCCCGCCACACCTCTAATCCTGCCCCGCCACACCTCTAATCATTCCCCCACCACACCTCTAATCATGCCCCGCCACACCTCTAATCATGCCCCCGCCACACCTCTAATTATGCCCCGCCACACCTCTAATCAGGCCCCGGCACACCTCTAATCATGCCCCGTTACACCTTTAATCATGCCCCCGCCACACCTCTAATCATGCCCCCGCCACACCTCTAATCATGTCCCGCCACACCTCTAATCATGCCCCGCCACACCTCTAATCATGTCCCGCCACACCTCTAATCATGTCCCGCCACACCTCTAATCATGCCCCCGCCACACCTCTAATCATGCCCCCGCCACACCTCTAATCATGCCCCGCCACACCTCTAATCATGCCCCCGCCACACCTCTAATCATGCCCCCGCCACACCTCTAATCATGTCCCGCCACACCTCTAATCATGCCCCGCCACACCTCTAATCATGCCCCGCCACACCTCTAATCATGCCCCCGCCACACCTCTAATCATGCCCCCGCCACACCTCTAATCATGTCCCGGCACACCTCTAATCATGCCCCGGCACACCTCTAATCATGCCCCGCCACACCTCTAATCATGTCCCCGCCACACCTCTAATCCTGCCCCGCCACACCTCTAATCATGCCCCGCCACACCTCTAATCATGCCCCCTGCCACACCTCTAATCATGCCCCCACCACACCTCTAATCATGCCCCCGCCACACCTCTAATCATGCCCCCGCCACACCTCTAATCATGCCCCCGCCACACCTCTAATCATGCCCCGCCACACCTCTAACCATGCCCCGCCACACCTCTAATCATGCCCCGCCACACCTCTAATCATGCCCCCGCCACACCTCTAATCATGCCCCGCCACATCTCTAATCATGCCCCGCCACACCTCTAATCATGCCCCCTCCACACCTCTAATCATGCCCCGCTACACCTCTAATCATGCCCTGGCACACCTCTAATCATGCCCCCACCACACCTCTAATCATGCCCCCGCCACACCTCTAATCATGCCCCGCCACACCTCTAATCATGCCCCCTCCACACCTCTAATCATGCCCCGCTACACCTCTAATCATGCCCTGGCACACCTCTAATCATGCCCCCGCCACACCTCTAATCATGCCCCCGCCACACCTCTAATCAGGCCCCGGCACACCTCTAATCATGCCCCGCCACATCTCTAATCATGCCCCGCCACACCTCTAATCATGCCCCCTCCACACCTCTAATCATGCCCCGCTACACCTCTAATCATGCCCTGGCACACCTCTAATCATGCCCCCTCCACACCTCTAATCATGCCCCGCTACACCTCTAATCATGCCCCGCCACACCTCTAATCATGCCCCCTCCACACCTCTAATCATGCCCCGCTACACCTCTAATCATGCCCCGCCACACCTCTAATCATGCCCCCTCCACACCTCTAATCATGCCCCGCTACACCTCTAATCATGCCCTGGCACACCTCTAATCATGCCCCCGCCACACCTCTAATCATGCCCCCGCCACACCTCTAATCAGGCCACGGCACACCTCTAATCATGCCCCGCCACATCTCTAATCATGCCCCGCCACACCTCTAATCATGCCCCCTCCACACCTCTAATCATGCCCCGCTACACCTCTAATCATGCCCTGGCACACCTCTAATCATGCCCCCGCCACACCTCTAATCATGCCCCCGCCACACCTCTAATCAGGCCCCGGCACACCTCTAATCATGCCCCGCCACACCTCTAATCATGCCCCCGCCACACCTCTAATCATGCCCCCGCCACACCTCTAATCCTGCCCCGCCACACCTCTAATCATTCCCCCACCATACCTCTAATCATGCCCCGCCACACCTCTAATCATGCCCCTGCCACACCTCTAATTATGCCCCGCCACACCTCTAATCAGGCCCCGGCACACCTCTAATCATGCCCCGTCACACCTCTAATCATGCCCCCGCCACACCTCTAATCATGCCCCCGCCACACCTCTAATCATGCCCCCGCCACACCTCTAATCATGTCCCGCCACACCTCTAATCATGCCCCGCCACACCTCTAATCATGCCCCGCCACACCTCTAATCATGCCCCCGCCACACCTCTAATCATGCCCCCGCCACACCTCTAATCAGGCCCCGGCACACCTCTAATCATGCCCCGCCACACCTCTAATCATGCCCCCGCCACACCTCTAATCCTGCCCCGCCACACCTCTAATCATTCCCCCACCACACCTCTAATCATGCCCCGCCACACCTCTAATCATGCCCCTGCCACACCTCTAATTATGCCCCGCCACACCTCTAATCAGGCCCCGGCACACCTCTAATCATGCCCCGTCACACCTCTAATCATGCCCCCGCCACACCTCTAATCATGCCCCCGCCACACCTCTAATCATGCCCCCGCCACACCTCTAATCATGTCCCGCCACACCTCTAATCATGCCCCGGCACACCTCTAATCATGCCCCCGCCACACCTCTAATCATGCCCCCGCCACACCTCTAATCATGCCCCGCCACACCTCTAATCATGCCCCCGCCACACCTCTAATCATGCCCCACCACACCTCTAATCATGCCCCCGCCACACCTCTAATCATGCCCCGCCACACCTCTAATCATGCCCCCACCACACCTCTAATCATGCCCCCGCCACACCTCTAATCACGCCCCCGCCACACCTCTAATCATGCCCCCGCCACACCTATAATCATGACCCCTCCACACCTATAATCATGACCCCTCCACACCTCTACTCATGTCCCCGCCACACCTCTAATCATGCCCCCGCCACACCTCTAATCATGCCCCGCCACCCCTCTAATCATGCCCCGCCACACTTCTAAACATGCCCCGCCACACCTCTAATCATGCCCCCGCCACACCTCTAATCATGCCCCCGCCACACCTCTAATCATGCCCCCGCCACACCTCTAATCATGCCCCCGCCACACCTCTAATCATGCCCCCGCCACACCTATAATCATGACCCCTCCACACCTCTACTCATGTCCCCGCCACACCTCTAATCATGCCCCCGCCACACCTCTAATCATGCCCCGCCACCCCTCTAATCATGCCCCGCCACACTTCTAAACATGCCCCGCCACACCTCTAATCATGCCCCCGCCACACCTCTAATCATGCCCCCGCCACACCTCTAATCATGCCCCCGCCACACCTCTAATCATGCCCTGCCACACCTCTAATCATGCCCCCGCCACACCTCTAATCATGCCCCGCCACCCCTCTAATCATGCCCCGCCACACTTCTAATCATGCCCCGCCACACCTCTAATCATGCCCCCGCCACACCTCTAATCATGCCCCGCCACACCTCTAATCATGCCCCCTCCACACCTCTAATCATGCTCCCACCAGAACCCTAGCCACACCTAACTCTAAAAAAATCAAAGCAAAACATGTAATATTAGAATTCAAACCACACTGGTCTTTTCTACTATCACCATTTTTTCTTTATATTTACATTTGAAATGAAGAGATAGAAATGAAGAGAGAATTTAAGGGCCAGGAATTAAAGGATACTAGAGCTGACAAATATTTTAAAAATGGGGGGGAGCAGGCATGTATAGGAAGAAGTCTTCATGCCCACCGCTCCCCCCAAGAAGGGCAGTAGTTCAGGGATTGCACTCTCGTGAGTGCTCTGCACATGACATAGTCGTGACACATTGTGTGCGTGTGCATTGCGCTCCTGGACGCAGACACTGATCAAGGACGTTCACTACTGCCCGACTCGATGACTCAGAGGTGGCTGAGGCAGGCGTTTAGGTGAAAACGGAGGGGGACGGAGGGGAACTGGGGGAGTGGTGGGCACGAGGACTGCTTCCTTTACATGCCTGTTCCGTCCCCCAACCCACCCCCTTTCGTTTTTTACAATATTTGTTAGCACTGGTATTCTATTAACACAGTAGAAAACCAGTGGCATAACTAAGGAGCTTGGGGCATCGGTGCGAGTTTCATATGGGGCCCCAAAACCTATCAACTGCACTGTCAGAGAGGTGTAATCAGAGTAAGAAAATAGCTTGTTAAGGATTAGTACTATTCAGTGGCAGTGACTGGATAGTGTAATGGTTAAGGGCTCTGTCTCTGACACAGGAGAACAGGGTTTGAATCTTGGCTCTGCCTGTTCAGTAAGCCAGCACCTAATCAGAAGGAGACCTTAGGCAAGTTTCCCTAACATTGCTACTGCCTATAGACGCATCCTAGTGGCTCTGGTGCTTTGAGTCTGCCAGGATAAAAGTGCGATATAAAGGTTATTTGTCATGTCAATGCACATATAGTACCCTGACCAGATGTCCCATTTTACCTGGGACACGTCCCAGGTTCAGGGTCCCCTGTCCCAGGCTTCAATGTGTCCCACTTTTGGCCGCTAGGCGTCCCAGGCGTGAGACTTTGTGGCCACATGAGGTAATATTTGCCTCATTTACCGTTTGCGGAGTCGGAGTAAGTTTTGGGAGGAAACTCTGGCCCACTGCCTGAGTTACATCACAGTAGCTCTGCCCACATCATGCCATAGACATGCCCATTTTCCCCACCATGGTCATGGACACACCCATTTGCAACCCCACCCCCCTCCCAGGTTGAGTAAAGAAAAATCTGGTCACTGTACATTTAGAGGTGTTCATCATCAGCAATAAAAAGCTATTAAGATGAATGAAGGAGGGCCCCTAGTGCGGTCACAACCTCTGCATTCCCTATTGCTACACCACTTTAGAAAACTACATACTGTATATTTACAAAGCTTTGTACAACAGCCCTAAAAGAGAAAAATAAGAAAAAAAGGAGGGACAGAGGCATTTGATTCCCAAAGAGGGAGTATTCCTCGAAAAAGGGACAATTGGGAGCAATCACTCAGGGAGGGGCAGCACAGGGTACTCTGTAGGCTGTTATCACCCTGAAAGTGAGACCTGAGGATCTCATAGGTGAGCATGAGGTAGATCTGGGTGGTGGAAATTCATCCTCTTCCTTCCTTCACCTTCTCTCCTTTTAAAATGGTGTTGGTATACACAGGTTGTGGTAATGAAAACACCACCCACACGGAAATTCATTTATAATCAGATATATCTATGGAAACGGAACACACAAGAATTACCACATACGCAGCCTCAGCTCTCCACATCTTTTAATTCACACCACTTACCACAGCCACACAAGCTCTGCTGCCTTCATAATCATTGGGATAATGCTGCCACCTAGTGTTTGAAAGTAAATTAGCGAGTTCACATGAGAAATGTCAAAACTAAGAAGTAGGAAAAGTGTTGTTATTATTATTACTAGCTGGTCGCCCGGCATTGCTCGGGTATGTATTTGGCTAGTGTTGGCTCTGCCCACTTTTTCTAATTCTAACACACAATTAAATTACTCAATAACTTGGTTTGTGAGCTTTGCGGTCTTTGGAATCAAAGATTTGCATTGAAATTAAATAAATATAATTGGCTGTGGCTCCACCTCCATTTCTGAGTTTGAACTACTGTCACCAAAAGGCCAACAGTACCAGGTTTGAGGCTTGTGCCATTAAAGAGACTCTGTAACATCAAAAAGATCCCCTGGGGGGTACTCACCTCGGGTGGGGGAAGCCTCGGGATCCTAATGAGGCTTCCCACGCCGTCCTCTGTCCCACGGGGGTCTCGCTGCAGCCCTCCGAACAGCCGGCGACAGACCCGACTGTCAGTTCAATATTTACCTTTGCAGGCTCCAGCGGGGGCGCTGTGGCTGCTTTCGGCTCGGAACTAGACGGAAATACCCGATCTCCGTCGGGTCCGCTCTACTGCGCAGGCGCCGGAGACTTGCGCCTGCGCAGTAGAGCAGACCCGACGACGATCGGGTATTTCCGCCTACTTCGGAGCCGACAGCCACCAGAGCGCCTGCGCAGGAGCCGGGAAGGTAAATATTTACGTCGCCGCTGTACGGAGGGCTGCTGCGAGACCCCCGAGGGACGGAGGACGGCGTGGGAAGCCTCATTAGGATCCTTAGGCTTCCCCCACCCGAGGTGAGTACCCCCCAGGGGACATTTTGATGTTACAGTTCCTCTTTAACAGTGCAAGAATGGCAGCAATGAAATAATCAATAGGTGAATTTTGCTTGGCTTTTGTAGGCTCCACTCACTTTTCTAAACATTAATCACAGTCAACCAGTGACCAACTGTGCAAAGTTTGAGATCCCTACCATTAACAGTGTAAGAATGGCTGCGGTTTACATTTTCTCAGTAAAATTTGTATGAGTCTCCGCCCACTGATGTTCCGGCATTGCCAAGGTATGCATTTGGCTGGTGTTGGCAGCGGGTGCTTTTTCTAACCCTAACACACAATTACTCAATAACCAAGTTTGTGAACTTTGCTGTCTTTGGCATCAATAATTTGCATTGAAATGAAACAAATCTGATTGGCTGTTTGTGGCTTTTCTGAATTTGAACCCCAGTCACCCAATGACCAACTGTACCAGATCTGAGGCTTGTGCCATTAACAGTGCAAGAATGGCAGCAATGAAATATTCCCCTTGAAAATCAATAGGTGACTTTTGATTGGCTTTTGTAGGCTCCACCCACTTTTCTGAATATTAATCCCAGTTACCCAGTGACCAACTGTGCAATACTTGAGAACCCTAGCATTAAAAGTGTAAGAATGGCTGCAGTTTACATTTTTCCTGTGAAATTTGTATTTGTCTCCGCCCACTGATGACCTGGCATTTCCTGGGAATGTACTTAGCTGGTGTTGGCAGTGCGCACTTTTTCTAACCCTAACACACAATTACTTAATGACCAAGTTTGTAAGCTTTGCAGTCTTTGTCATCAATAGTTTTCATTGAAATTAAACAAATCTGCTGTTTGTGGCCCCACCCTCTTTTCTGAATTTGAATCCCAGTCACCCAAAGACCAACTGTACCAGGTTTGAGGCTTGTGCCATTAACAGTGCAAGAATGACAGCAATGAAATATTTCCCTTGAAAATCAATGGGTGAATTTTGATTGGCTTATGTAGGCTCCACCCACTTTTCAAAATATTAATCCCAGTCACCCAGTGACCAACTGTGCAAAGTTTGAGAACCCTAGCATTATTAACAGTGCAAACATGGCTGCTTTTTACATTTCCCAGTTAAATTTGTATTTGTCTCCACCCACTTTTTAGTTATGGGAAAAAAAAGTATCCTATATAGTATTCCAGGTAATGTACTATGTGTGTGCCAAATTTCATTCAAATCCATTAGGGCTCTTTCACATCAGACAACGCGAACAGGAGCCGTTCTCCTCAGGGCCGGTCCTGGACTTTCTGCTGCCTGAGGCAAAGATCGTGAAAGCGCCCCCCCCGGGCCCCAGGCACCCACAGCAGGCACCCTTACCCTCCTCCCCACCCACGGCCATCCTCACCCTCCTCCCCACCCACAGCAGGCACCATCACCCTCCTCCCCACCCACAGCCATCCTCACCCTCCTCCCCACCCACAGCAGGCACCATCACCCTCCTCCCCACCCACGGCCATCCTCACCCTCCTTCCCACCCACAGCAGGCACCATCACCCTCCTCCCCACCCACGGCCATCCTCACCCTCCTCCCCACCCACAGCAGGCACCATCACCCTCCTCCCCACCCACGGCCATCCTCACCCTCCTCCCCACCCACAGCAGGCACCATCACCCTCCTCCCCACCCACGGCCATCCTCACCCTCCTCCCCACCCACAGCAGGCACCATCACCCTCCTCCCCACCCACGGCCATCCTCACCCTCCTCCCCACCCACAGCAGGCACCATCACCCTCCTCCCCACCCACGGCCATCCTCACCCTCCTCCCCACCCACAGCAGGCACGATCACCCTCCTCCCCACCCACGGCCATCCTCACCCTCCTCCCCACCCACAGCAGGCACCATCACCCTCCTCCCCACCCACGGCCATCCTCACCCTCCTCCCCACCCACAGCAGGCACCATCACCCTCCTCCCCACCCACGGCCATCCTCACCCTCCTCCCCACCCACAGCAGGCACCCTTACCCTCCTCCCCACCCATGGGCACCATCACCCTCCTCCCCACCCACGGCCATCCTCACCCTCCTCCCCACCCACAGCAGGCACCCTTACCCTCCTCCCCACCCATGGGCACCATCACCCTCCTCCCCACCCACGGCCATCCTCACCCTCCTCCCCACCCACGGCCATCCTCACCCTCCTCCCCACCCACAGCAGGCACCATCACCCTCCTCCCCACCCACGGCCATCCTCACCCTCCTCCCCACCCACAGCAGGCACCATCACCATCCTCCCCACCCATGGGCACCATCACCCTCCTCCCCACCCACAGCAGGCACCCTTACCCTCCTCCCCACCCATGGGCACCATCACCCTCCTCCCCACCCACAGCAGGCACCCTTACCCTCCTCCCCACCCATTCCAAATAATAAATATACCAACACCTCATCCACCAGTCAGTCTGACTGACTACTATAGTCAGTCAATCACAAAACATTAAAATACAAAATCGGAATCCGACCCAGAGCAGAGCAGCTAGAGCCAGGGGCAGCCGCTGAGCCGCAGCAAAGTGACTCACCAGGGTGCAGGGATGGTGGGGTCTGGACCGCGACGATGATGGCGGAGGGCAGGCCAGCCGGCGGGCACGAGCCAGGCAGCATCCATCTTGTGCCGGCGGGCAGAGGGCAGCAGGCGGGCAAGGCCGGGGGGGCAACGGCGGGCTCTTTATTGTCACGGTCACGAGCGGCAGCACTCAGTGACCGTGACTATTATCGCATTGGTGGGCAGAGGCAGCGTGCTGCGTGACTTCCGTTCCCGCCGGATTCTGCAGGCGGAGCGGAGGCAGCGCAGCGGAGCAGCCAGGACAGCCTCACAGTCAGAGGCCTAGTAGGCGGCAGAGCTCGCAGCGGAAGTCCGGCATGGTGGGTGGGCGTGGGCCGTCACGCAAGTGGCAGGGGCCAGGCTGGCGCCGCCGCCGCGTCACTGTGCACACAGGAGGCCAGGGTCACTCACCGGGAGACTTCACTGCAGCACTTGAGGCGGCCAGGCAGGCGGGCGGCAGTAGCCGGTAGGTTACAGTGACACTCCAGTCTCTCCTGAGGGCGGCAAGAACCAGGCGCAGGCACTTCCTCTTAATGCCTGATGCCGCCCCTCCACTTCCTGCCGCCTGAGGAACCCGCCTCACCCCGCCTCATGGGCGGGCCGGCCCTGGTTCTCCTGCACGCGTTGTCTGCCTGCGGCGTGTCGTCGGGTATCTGCGGTGCGACGCACTCAGCCGCGGTAGCTGGTAATTAAACCCGACGGAAACCGCCGGCTCGCGGGTGCGTTGGAGGAAAAACTGCGCCCGGGTGTGTCGGAACCGCAACGCATCGAAACGCAGCGTCGAGTGTGAAAGGTAAAATGAAAGTCTATGGACTTTCATCTTACCTTGGTTAACGCAAACGGCTTCCGTTTGCGTTAACGCAGAAAGTCTGCCCTAATGTGAAAGAGCCCTTAACCTATTTTTGCGTGATCGAGTAACAAACATCCGAACATCCAAACTTTCCCATTTATAATATTAGTAGGATAAGCAGGTGCGGAGGATATCGCGGGGGGGGGGGGGGGGGGGGGCCGAAGCAGGCAGAGACGTTGACAAATACTGTGCAGCTGAAAATCAGGCATGCGCAGTAATTTGTCAAGTGCTGATGACGTGTTTCTCCATTGCTCAAGCACGTAACGACATTTCACTTCATAGTGCTGATGCTGAGCTGCATTCGGGCTGTGCTCCCTCCCCGATCATGTGACGTAGGCAGGGACGTCAGTGCGTGGACATCGTCCATGCCTGCAAGGAAAGAGGAGGACACGTGCTATCGTTGCTGGCTGGCGGGATTATGTACCTGAGTGACTGAGCGCCTGACTGCTGCTGTGCTGGTAAGTCAGTACTGTCAGTAAGTCATACAAACAATTGAAGAATTACGCTACAGGTCACTCTCCTCTCTGGGATGGGAGGAGAAGGGGGGCTGGGGGTATGCGACAGGCATGGGTCTCGGAGGCCTGCCTAGGGTTGCCACCTTTTGGGGGGAAAAATACTGGCTTGTAGGCGTGGTCTGGGGGTGTGGCCTAAAAGTGGGAGTGGTTTGTCCCGACATTCTTAGTTTGGATCTGGGCCTCCTGCATAGCAACAAAACGCATCTCGAGCCTACAGGCTGGTTATGCATTTGTACAGCCTCAGTCCTGCAGTGAATAATCACAATACTTTTTTTTTTACTTATTGCAGTCAGTCGGGTGCTGTTTATAGTGGCTTTTATAGCAGTGACATATTTTTCATAATTAGAAGATTATTTTACCTTAAAAAGGTCGTTCCTTAATTTAAAGTACCCCTGAACTGAGGTACTGCTCATTGTCCTTGGGGTCTCCCATACCCCTTCATATTTGACGGAATCCTTCAGTTGAATATGAAATCCAGGAGGCTCCGCCTAACGATGGAGTGCGAATCAGAACTGCGCTGGTGTAAGTTCCAAATGGTGCAAACACAGAGAAAGCAAGTGCTCATTCACAAGCATTGTCTATTACTGTGCTGATCAAAACCCACGCCTGGCAGTTTAGAGTAGTGGGGGGTTGGTGGATTAATAGGGGTAACCCTGAGGATAACGAGCAATGCCAGGACACTTCTATGAAGGTAATATAGCCCACAATGGGCATCCTTCAATAGATTTTACCCTGGCTCAGGGGTACTTTCAGAAACATTCAAGATGGAGTCTTAAATGCTAAGAAGGCTCTAAAGGTCCCGTTCATATACTCAATGTCACTCAACGGCTATTGGGACCCAATTCCTCGGGCGACATTGCAGGGCAAAGGCTGTGCAGACACGTTGCTTGCTTTCTAGGAAGGAAACAATGCATTCTCCCGGGCTGCTGCAGATTTTGGATTGCGGAGGCGTTTCTGCCTCAATGTTAAGTATAGGAAAAACGCAAACCGCTCTGAAAAACGGCACTTCAGAGCTGTTTGCCAGGCGTTTTTTGTTACAGTAGCTGTTCAGTAACAGCTTTACTGTAACAATACATGAAATCTACTACACTAAAAACGCTTCACAAAACCGCAAAATGCTAGCTGAAACGCTACAGAAAAATAAGAAAAAGCGTTTCAAAATCTGCTAGCATTTTGCGGATCTGCTAGCGTTTTTTGGTGTGCACAGGCCAATGTGGGCAACATGTCAGCAGAAAACAAACACAATTTGGGCCACATTTCAGCAAAAAACAAACACAATTTGGGCCACATTTCAGCAAAAAAAAATGCAATTTGGGCCACATTTCAGCAGAAAATAAACGCAATTTGGGCCACATTTTAGCAGAAAACAAACGCAATATGGGGCACATTTTAGCAGAAAACAAACGCAATTTTGGCCACATTTTAGCAGAAAACAAACACAATTTGGGCCACATTTTAGCAGAAAACAAATGCAATTTGGGCCACATTTTAGCAGAAAACAAACGCAATTTGGGCCACATTTTAGCAGAAAACAAACACAATTTGGGCCACATTTTAGCAGAAAACAAACACAATTTGGGCCACATTTCAGCAAAAAAAAAAAAAAAGAATTTACTCACCTGACAGAAGTCCCCTCACACTGCCGACCTCTGGCGTGCAGCTCCCCGGACGATCCTCCTGCAGTCTCCCGCACTGAACTGAATAGCAGGGCCACAGGAAGATGGCACCCGAAGCCCTGTACTGGAGACACAAATAGTCTCCAGTACAGGACTTTGGACGCCATCTTCCCGTAACCCTGCTCTGCAGGCTGAAGCGGGGCTGCGCTGGCTGCCTATTAGACGCCGCGGCGCAGACAACAGTGTGACGTCTTGATGACGTCACGGAGCCTCCGAGGCCCCTAAAAACATGAGGCCCCAAGCGGCTGCTTGGTGCCTGGTGGCGCCCGTGCTGTACACACGCTTTTTAGCAGAGGTGGTTGTTAGCAGCCTCCTTGGACAAGTTTCATCAGGCCTTAAGATTAGTTTGATAAGGAGCCCTTGGTTATACAGTTATGCCCCTGCTGTAGCAGGACATACCACACATTAACCTTAAAGGGCAACTGAAGTGAGAGGGATATGGAGGCTGCCATATTCATTACCTTTTAAACAATACCAGTTGCCCGGCAGCACTGCTGGTCCGCTTTACTGGAACAACCACACTTCACCACCATTACAGGTCTCTAACAGGGATGCTCAAATCCGACCCGGGAGATAGCCGGATAGTTGCTATCCGGATATCTCCCAGGAGGGCTGTGCGGGGTGGGTCCCTTGGCGCCTCCCACGATGCGCTCCACGCAGCGGTCACGTGAGTAGTACAAACACTTCCTCCTTCCAGGTTGAAGGAGGAAGTGTGGAGCGCATCGTGGGAGGCGCTGAGGGACATACCTAGAAGACGTCAGACAGGTAAGCTTGACCGCTTGAACCGCCCACCCCCCCCTCCCCCAAACACCCCCGCACAGCCGTCCTGGGAGATATCCGGATAGCAACTATCCGGCTATCTCCTGGGTCAGATTTGAGCATCCCTGGTCTCTAACTCTAGAACTGGAAGCCGGTGCAAGCCCCCTGCGTGTACACCTCTCCTGCAACACCATGTACTAGAACAAACTTAGATCCTGCACACAAAAGGCTTCTTAAAATATCTGTATTAGCAGCATACAGAGCAAGCAGAGGCACACGACAGGTTTTCTCAGGTGAGGAAGAGCTATGCCCAAAACATGTTGTGTGCCTCTGCTTGCTCTGTATGCTGCTAATGCAGATACTTTAAGAAGCCTTTTGTGTGCAGGATCTAAGTTTGTGTGCAGGATCTGCTAGTCTGCTTGGCTGCAGTAGTGTCTTAATAATGCCAATAACCTCTCTATCGAAAAGTATTAGAGGCAGAGGATCAGCTGAGCTGCCAGGCAACCGGTATTGCTGAAAATGAAATAAATATGGCCACCTCCATAGACCTCTCACTTCAGTTGTCCTTTAAAGTGAACCTGAGATGGTTCACTAGCCCCTATTTATACTTACCTGGGGCTTCCTCAAGCCCCATGAGCACTGGGGCCTCCCTCGCCATCCTCCTCGGCCCCTCTGTTCTGCCGCTATATCTCTCTGTTCTGCTGGGCAGTCACGGGCTTCTGTGCATGGGCATCTCGGGTGTGCCCGCACCCCTCATCGTACTTCGGTGTCCTGGAGGATTCTGCGCCTGTAGGGGAGTTTATCTGCCCTGGGCTAAAGCCAGATCCCAGCGGACCATTGGAGAGGACATTACACTGTCCTCTCCCTCTGACTGCTTGTGATCTGGCAGCAGGTGGGAACGTAGCCTAAGGACTCAGTCACATCACTGATGCAGACTGGCCGTGCTATTGGGACGCAATGCATATGATTGCACGCCATCTGCGCGCTGCTGATCTCATTCATTACAGTGAATGGGATCAGCGCTGTGATTCCTGAAAAATGCATGCAGCAGTGTGATAGCGCATCACACTGCTGTACTGTACAGCGCAGCATAGAAGTGCGGTCTGTGCACTTCTGCCATTCTTGCGTGTTGCACATAATATGTGCTGCCAAAATGTGCACCAAAGTGCCTATGATGTGAATGAGTCTTTATCCTGTAAAAGCAAAAAGACTGTTTCCATTAAGTCTGAATGTGCAGATGGGAAACTGCTGCTGATTCAAACAATAGCTTGCTGTCCAGATCGCTTGCCAATCTGGACAGCAGTTCTCCAAAGCACACACCTGAATCCCTGTAACCATAACTATAGTGATTCAGCTTCGCAGCAGCACTGGTGACATGCCCCAATGGAAATGGACATGGCACCTTACAGGTGGGAATGTCTGTTATCGTCTATAGCTACCATTCAGAAAAAAAGAATTGGATGAAGTAGCTGCAGGGCTCCTGCTCTTCAGACAACTTGCAAGCTCAAAAGCCCCATTTGATTGCAGTGTTAATCTGCATATCTTTAGGTAATAGCCTTCTTCACAAATGTTTGACGCTGTAACAGCCTGTCATTAACACCTCCTGGTCCCTCAGGAATTTTTACGACAGGTAGCCTCTCCTGGACTCCTGGTACAGCGGAATATACTCTATTCACTCATAACAATTCACTGAAAGAGAACTGTGACAGACTGACAACTGAGCCGACCATGAGAAACATTATTATGGAGAACCTGTGTGACGCTGCAGACTTCAAAGTTTCAGAAGACTGCACTGACTGCAGTGGAGCAGGAGGAGGGGCAGACACTCTGCTTGCTGCGTGTAGAATACATTGCACTTCCTCCTTCTACACCTCGGCCACGAACAGCTAGTGTAGGCACAGGAGAGGGGCGGGCCAGCCCAGCCAGTGGAAGCGCTCTCATTGGCTGGCAGCAGTTTGGGGAGGTTTTATATAGCAATGCTCTGTTTCTCCTCTTGTTTTTACCGGCAAATCCTGAGCAAATGCCCTGCCGGTAAAAAAAATATTCCGGCACCGGCTTTCTAATGAAAAAAACGGCCCTGCCGCCCGAATACCGGCTGGGTGGCAACCCTGGGCCTGCCTGGGGGGGGGGGGATGTTGGGACTTGAAGAGACTACATCTCTTCAGCCTGCCATATGACCAATTGTTGGGGAGGGGGAGTCCAGCCTGGTGAAGGGGGAGGGGTTGGAACTTAAAGGGACTCCCTCTCATCCACCTGTTGCCTGCCATATAACCAATTGATGGGGAGGGGGAGGGATCGGAAGCCCTATATAAGCCCCCAAAGTGACCTTGTAGCAGGTGGTGAGAGTGGTCTAGACAGACAGAAAGGCTTCATGGTCATCTTGCGTGCATATCCCCAGTCCCCCCATCCCACTACAGGGTAACTTGTAGGGTTATATGGTGGGCTTTTAAAGGAAACCTGAGACAATCAAATAAGAAAGTTTTATACATATCGGGGGCTTCCTCCAGCCCCCTTTGCGCTGATTAGTCCCTCGTCATCCTGTTCTGCTGTTTTCAGCACTCGCGATTCGGCCTGGTAACTGAGTGTCGGGGGCTTACTGCGCATGCATTGCCGGGGCCCGGGGGTGTTCTGCGCCTGCCGAGACGGGGGAGGGCGCTTGGCTGCACTGCGCCGACTTGCCGATATACCAGGCCAGAATGCAGAGGCTGCAAAGGAACATGGCGAGGGAGCGATCAGGTCAAAGGGGGCTGGAGGAAGCCCCAGGTAAGTATAAAGCTTTTTATTCCTTTGTCTCAGGTACACTTTAAAGCGAACCTAAACTCAGAACATCATCTCTGCTCTAAAAGATTCACAACAGCATAATAACCTTTAAACAAAAAACATTTCCTTGTCACAGCCAATACAAATCCTAAAATAAATCTGCACAGTTTCTATTTCCTGATTCATGGAAGCAGACATATTGTTTACATTCAATGTTTTCAAATGACCTTATCTACCATCTCTGCCATGGCAGTCATGTGACACAGGGTAGGGATCAAATTACAAC
Organism: Hyperolius riggenbachi; assembly: GCF_040937935.1. NCBI lineage: Eukaryota > Metazoa > Chordata > Amphibia > Anura > Hyperoliidae > Hyperolius > Hyperolius riggenbachi. Next base: position 53,124,681 of record NC_090656.1, on the reverse strand, counting down.
TTGTGCTTAGTCACAGATGAGGGGGATTAAGACAGGCTAAACAACTCTTAAATACATACAGGGTGCATTTCTCTATGTTTTCCTCCTGTCCTGTGCAAGAGTTCAGGTCCACATTAAGGTTCAGATGGCAGGCTTCAAGTCCAGCTGCCTGCATGCATATTCCCAGTTGTCGCGCAGGGGGCCCCAATGCTTCCGTTTGCCCCAGGGTCATGGGCCCCTTAAACCGGCCCTGGGTGCAGGCGCCTCTTTTCAGCCTTGCCATGAGCTCTGTGCAGAGCCTCGTAAAGGTGGCCACTAACCATACAATTTGCTGAACGATCATTTACAGGGCCGGATTTACCATAAGGCACTGTAGGCATGTGCCTACAGGCACCTGATGATGGAAAGGTGGCTCACTCCCCTCCACAAGTGCCTCCCTCCCTCCTTCCCTATGCAGAGTCCTGATGAGAGTGTAAATGAGAGGTTACTTATCCAGCTCTTGGAATTCTACTGACGAGATTTCTAAGGGTCTGAGCCCACTAACGCAGCTGAGCGCAGTTGTGTCCGCTTTCAGCATCTGTAACATTGATGTTTCTGAAAAGCCGACACAACTGCGCACAACTGCATTAGTGGGCTCAGGCCCTAAGGGGAACCTCTAACTACCTAATAATTAGGGTACCTCTGGCAACCTAATACTAAGCTGGCCACTAACGGTCCAATTTCTAGCGAAAAATCGTTCGAGCGATGAGAAATTCTGATCGGACGAAAAACCGTTCACTACACCATCAATTAACCAATCATTGCTTCCTATCTATCACGACCACCAAGAAAATCCAAATTTTCGTTCGACGAAAATTCATTCGGGCGACATTTTTTTCACTCGTTCATAATCGATTGTTTCCACCAATGGAGATTATTTACAACCAATCCGATCAGAATTTCTGATCGCTCGAATGATTTTTCGCTAGAAATTGGACCGTTAGTGGCCAGCTTTAGGGTCTCCTGTAGCTACCTATGACAAGCAGGGAAAGTAAGGGAGAGGTGACAGCTGGGCCAACTAGCACACTTGCAGTGCAGTTTGGCGGGGGCTTGTAGGTTCGTGGAGGGCGGAGTCTAAGGTGCCAGGATATCTGTGCCTATAGGCTCCTGTGATCTAAATCCGAGCCGGATTATTTACAAACGTTTATTCATGTGAACGGTCAGAAATGATCCTTTGGGACCACTAACTAACAAAAATCTCCTAACCAATGTGGTCATATTAATGAAATCAGTACGATTTTTGGTTAAATCCCATCAATCCAATCTGATTGGATTAGTTAGGAGACTTTTGTCCATTATCGCAAACAATCATTTCTGTTCGTTCATACTAACAATTATAAGTAAACGATCATTTGGCAAATTGCATTGTTAGTGGCCACCAGGGATGCTCAAATTCGGATTCGGGAGATACCCGGATAGTTGCTATCCGGATATCTCCCAGCAAAGCTGTGCGGGATGGGCAGGGGGGTCAAGCTTACCTGTGTGACGTCTTCTTCGGTCCGACCCTCGGCACCTCCCACGATGCGGTCCACGCGGCGGTCATGTGACTACAAACACTTCCTCCTTCTTGGTTGAATGCATGCGTGATGCAACTATCCGGGTATCTCCCGAAACCGTATTTGAGCATCCCTGGTGGCCACCTTTACTCTATATGGTGGTACAGGGCTGTGTTCATGCAGCTGGATGTACCCACCCAGTCAGTGGCGTAGCTAAGGAGCTGTGGGCCCCGATGCAAGTTTTACAATGGGGCCCCCCAAGCACTTTATACATAACAATTGATACGGCGCACCAAAACCTGCCAATGGCAACTACAGTGTCAGAGGTGCAAGAAGGGGATGGGGAACAGTTTGTTAATGATTACTACTGTTCAAAGTATCTGTAGAAGTGATTATTATGAGCACAGGACCAATAGAGAGCTAATACTGCAGTTGAGGGAGGGCCACTCGGGGCCCCTCTGGCCCAAGGGCCCCGATGCGGTCGCTACCTCTGCACCCCCTATTGCTACGCCCCTGCACCCAGTGCTCCATCATGCTTCTCTGCAAAACACAGGGCATTGTAGAAGGGAGGCCCCAGGAGGAAGGACACAAAAGTGTGGCCATCTCATCCCCCTCTCCCCCGCATTACTCTCCACCCGCCCATCATCAACAAATGCAGCCATTATCCCCATTATAAGTCATGCTACTACCAGTCCCACCTCAACTGCAGCCATTATTAAAGCAAGCCTGAAGTGACCCAAATTATTATTATTGTTTATTTATGTAGTGCCAGCATCTCCCATAGTTCTGTACATAGTCCAAAATAAATATTGGGGAACATATACAGTATACATAAGAAGTTCAAGACACTGTACAGTCATGGCATCCAGTAATACAAGTAAAAATACATACATACATAGTTGATGTGTGCTAGGAATCAGTGCTCCAGTATAGGTAGCCAGGAATGGGTGCCTCACTATAGGTAGCCAGGAATAGGTGCCTCAGTATAGATAGCCAGGAATAGGTACCTCAGTATAGATAGCCAGGAATAGGTACCTCAGTATAGATAGCCAGGAATAGGTGCCTCAGTTTAGGTAGCCAGAAATAGGTGCCTCAGTATAGATAGCCAGGAATGGGTGCCTCAGTATAGGTAGCCAGGAATAGGTGCCTCAGTATAGATAGCCAGGAATAGGTACCTCAGTATAGATAGCCAGGAATAGGTACCTCAGTATAGATAGCCAGGAATAGGTGCCTCAGTTTAGGTAGCCAGGAATAGGTGCCTCAGTATAGGTAGCCAGGAATGGGTGCCTCAGTATAGGTAGCCAGGAATGGGTGCTTTAGTATAGATAGCCAGGAATAGGTGCGCCAGTATAGATAGCCAGGAATGGGTGCCTCAGTATAGGTAGCCAGGAATAGGTGCCTCAGTATAGATAGCCAGGAATAGGTGCCTCAGTATAGATAGCCAGGAATAGGTGTGCCAGTATAGATAGCGAGGAATAGGTGCCTCAGTATAGATAGCCAGGAATAGGTGCCTCAGTATAGGTAGCCAGGAATAGGTACCTCAGTATAGATAGCCAGGAATAGGTGCGCCAGTATAGATAGCCAGGAATAGGTGCCTCAGTATAGATAGCCAGGAATAGTTGTCTCAGTATAGATAGCCAGGAATGGGTGCTTTAGTATAGATAGCCAGGAATAGGTGCGCCAGTATAGATAGCCAGGAATAGGTGCCTCAGTATAGATAGCCAGGAATGGGTGCCTCAGTATAGATAGCCAGGAATAGGTGCCTTAGTATAGATAGCCAGGAATAGGTGCCTCAGTATAGGTAGCCAGGAATAGGTACCTCAGTATAGATAGCCAGGAATAGGTGCCTCAGTATAGATAGCCAGGAATAGGTGCCTCAGTATATATAGCCAGGAATAGGTGCCTCAGTATATATAGCCAGGAATAGGTGCCTCAGTATAGATAGCTATTAATTGATGCCTCAGTATAGATAGCCAGGAATAGGTGCCTCAGTATAGGTAGCCAGGAATGGGTGCCTCAGTATAGATAGCCAGGAATAGGTGCCTCAGTATAGATAGCCAGGAATAGGTACCTCAGTATAGATAGCCAGGAATAGGTGCTTCAGTATAGATAGCTAGGAATAGGTGCCTCAGTATATATAGCCAGGAATAGGTGCCTCAGTATATATAGCCAGGAATAGGTGCCTCAGTATAGATAGCCATTAATTGGTGCCTCAGTATAGATAGCCAGGAATAGGTACCTCAGTATAGATAGCCAGGAATAGGTGCCTCAGTATAGGTAGCCAGGAATAGGTGCCTCAGTATAGATAGCCAGGAATAGGTGCCTCAGTATAGATAGCCAGGAATAGGTACCTCAGTATAGATAGCCAGGAATAGGTGCCTCAGTATAGATAGCCAGGAATAGGTGCCTCAGTATAGATAGCCATTAATTGGTGCCTCAGTATAGATAGCCAGGAATAGGTACCTCAGTATAGCTAGCCAAGAATAGGTGCCTCAGTATAGGTAGCCAGGAATGGGTGCCTCAGTATAGATAGCCAGGAATAGGTGCCTCAGTATAGATAGCCAGGAATAGGTGCCTCAGTATAGATAGCCAGGAATAGGTGCCTCAGTATATATAGCCAGGAATAGGTGCCTCAGTATAGATAGCCAGGAATAGGTACCTCAGTATAGATAGCCAGGAATAGGTACCTCAGTATAGATAGCCAGGAATAGGTGCCTCAGTTTAGGTAGCCAGGAATAGGTGCCTCAGTATAGGTAGCCAGGAATGGGTGCCTCAGTATAGGTAGCCAGGAATGGGTGCTTTAGTATAGATAGCCAGGAATAGGTGCGCCAGTATAGATAGCCAGGAATGGGTGCCTCAGTATAGGTAGCCAGGAATAGGTGCCTCAGTATAGATAGCCAGGAATAGGTGCCTCAGTATAGATAGCCAGGAATAGGTGTGCCAGTATAGATAGCCAGGAATAGGTGCCTCAGTATAGATAGCCAGGAATAGGTGCCTCAGTATAGGTAGCCAGGAATAGGTACCTCAGTATAGATAGCCAGGAATAGGTGCGCCAGTATAGATAGCCAGGAATAGGTGCCTCAGTATAGATAGCCAGGAATAGTTGTCTCAGTATAGATAGCCAGGAATGGGTGCTTTAGTATAGATAGCCAGGAATAGGTGCGCCAGTATAGATAGCCAGGAATAGGTGCCTCAGTATAGATAGCCAGGAATGGGTGCCTCAGTATAGATAGCCAGGAATAGGTGCCTCAGTATAGATAGCCAGGAATAGGTGCCTCAGTATAGGTAGCCAGGAATAGGTACCTCAGTATAGATAGCCAGGAATAGGTGCCTCAGTATAGATAGCCAGGAATAGGTGCCTCAGTATATATAGCCAGGAATAGGTGCCTCAGTATATATAGCCAGGAATAGGTGCCTCAGTATAGATAGCTATTAATTGATGCCTCAGTATAGACAGCCAGGAATAGGTGCCTCAGTATAGGTAGCCAGGAATGGGTGCCTCAGTATAGATAGCCAGGAATAGGTGCCTCAGTATAGATAGCCAGGAATAGGTACCTCAGTATAGATAGCCAGGAATAGGTGCCTCAGTATAGATAGCCAGGAATAGGTGCCTCAGTATATATAGCCAGGAATAGGTGCCTCAGTATATATAGCCAGGAATAGGTGCCTCAGTATAGATAGCCATTAATTGGTGCCTCAGTATAGATAGCCAGGAATAGGTACCTCAGTATAGATAGCCAGGAATAGGTGCCTCAGTATAGGTAGCCAGGAATGGGTGCCTCAGTATAGATAGCCAGGAATAGGTGCCTCAGTATAGATAGCCAGGAATAGGTACCTCAGTATAGATAGCCAGGAATAGGTGCCTCAGTATAGATAGCCAGGAATAGGTGCCTCAGTATAGATAGCCAGGAATAGGTGCCTCAGTATAGATAGCCATTAATTGGTGCCTCAGTATAGATAGCCAGGAATAGGTACCTCAGTATAGATAGCCAGGAATAGGTGCCTCAGTATAGGTAGCCAGGAATGGGTGCCTCAGTATAGATAGCCAGGAATAGGTGCCTCAGTATAGATAGCCAGGAATAGGTGCCTCAGTATAGATAGCCAGGAATAGGTGCCTCAGTATATATAGCCAGGAATAGGTGCCTCAGTATATATAGCCAGGAATAGGTGCCTCAGTATATATAGCCAGGAATAGGTGCCTCAGTATAGATAGCCATTAATTGGTACCTCAGTATAGATAGCCAGGAATAGGTACCTCATTACAGATAGCCAGGAATAGGTGCCTCAGTATAGGTAGCCAGGAATAGGTGCCTCAGTATATATAGCCAGGAAGAGGTGCCTGAGTATAGATAGCCAGGAATAGGTGCCTCAGTATAGATAGCCAGGAATAGGTGCCTCAGTATAGATAGCCATTAATTGGTGCCTCAGTATAGATAGCCAGGAATAGGTACCTCAGTATAGATAGCCAGGAATAGGTGCCTCAGTATAGGTAGCTAGGAATGGGTGCTTCAGTATAGATAGCCAGGAATAGGAGCATTAGTATAGATAGCCAGGAATAGGTGCGCCAGTATAGATAGCCAGAAATAGGTGCCTCAGTATATATAGCCAGGAATAGGTGCCTCAGTATATATAGCCAGTGATAGGTGCCTCAGTATATATAGCCAGTGATAGGTGCCTCAGTATAGATAGCCAGGAATAGGTGCCTCAGTATAGATAGCCAGGAATAGGTGCGCCAGTATAGGTAGCCATGTGGAGGGGGGTAGGCGCTGCGGCATGTGCACAAGTATTTGATGAGAAGGATCCACACGCTGGACGTACTTACTTCTTCCTTTTCTTGCATTCCATTGCACAGTAACGGCAATGTGAGCTGGTACGCAGGACAGGAAGAAGTAAGTAGTGCATGTGTCGCTGGCTCCTAATGACCCCTCAGCCACTGCTTGTGTGCGTGCCGCTGCACCCTCCATGCAGCACATCAGGAGGATGAGTGGGCCCCTCAGGGCCAGGGGCCGAGTCGCATAGGCGACCGCTGCGGCTGTGGCCCCTACGTGGGAGGTGTCAGGGATCTTAACCGCTTGAGGACCACAGTCTTTTCGCCCCTTAACCACTTCCCGACCGCCTAACGCACAGAGGCGGCCGGGAAGTGGACCCCGCAAGGACCAGCTCATGCCCAAAGGCGGCGGTCCTTGTAGGGGCATGGGCGGAGCGATCGCGTCATCCGTGACGCGATCCTCCGCCTCCGCTCACCCGCCGCAACATCCCGCCGGCCATACGGAAGCGCCGGCGGGATGTTAACCCGATGATCGCCGCATACAAAGTGTATAATACACTTTGTAATGTTTACAAAGTGTATTATACAGGCTGCCTCCTGCCCTGGTGGTCCCAGTGTCCGAAGGACCACCAGGGCAGGTTGCAGCCACCCTATGTCGCACCCAAGCACACTGATTTCTCCCCCCCCTGCCCCAGATCGCCCACAGCACCCCTCAGACCCCCCCCCCTGCCCACCCCCGAGACCCCTGTTTGCACCCAATCACCCCCCTAATCACCCATCAATCACTCCCTGTCACTATCTGTCAACGCTATTTTTTTTTTACCCCCCCCCCTGCCCCCTGCCCCCCCTGATCACCCCCCCACCCCTCAGATTCTCCCCAGACCCCCCCCCCCCCCCCGCTGTGTACTGTATGCATCTATCCCCCCTGATCACCTGTCAATCACCTGTCAATCACCTGTCAATCACCCATCAATCACCCCCTGTCACTGCCACCCATCAATCAGCCTCTAACCTGCCCCTTGCGGGCAATCTGGTCACCCACCCACACCGATAGATCGCCCGCAGATCCGACATCAGATCACCACCCAAGCGCAGTGTTTACATCTATTCTCTCCTCTAAACACCCATCAATCACCCATCAATCACCCCCTATCACCACCTGTCACTGTTACCCATCAGATCAGACCCTAATCTGCCCCTTGCGGGCACCCAATCACCCGCCTACACGCTCAGATTGCCCTCAGACCCCCCCTTATCAATTCGCCAGGGCATTATTTACATCTGTCTTTCCCTGTAATAACCCACTGATCACCTGTCAATCACCCATCAATCACCCCCTGTCACTGCCACCCATCAATCACCCCCTGTCACTGCCACCCATCAATCAGCCCCTAACCTGCCCCTTGCGGGCAATCTGATCACCCACCCACACCAATAGATCGCCCGCAGATCCGACATCAGATCACCTCCCAAGCGCAGTGTTTACATCTATTCTCTCCTCTAAACACCCACTAATTACCCATCAATCACCCATCAATCACCCCCTATCACCACCTGTCACTGTTACCCATCAGATCAGACCCTAATCTGCCCCTTGCGGGCACCCAATCACCCGCCTACACGCTCAGATTGCCCTCAGACCCCCCCCTTATCAATTCGCCAGTGCATATTTACATCTGTGCTTCCCTGTAATAACCCACTGATCACCTGTCAATCACCTGTCAATCACCCATCAATCACCCCCTGTCACTGCCACCCATCAATCACCCCCTGTTGCTGCCACCCATCAATCAGCCGCTAACCTGCCCCTTGCGGGCAATCTGATCACCCACCCACACCAATAGATCGCCCGCAGATCCGACGTCAGATCACCTCCCAAGTGCATTGTTTACATCTGTTCTCTACCCTAAACATCACTAATTACCCATCAATCACCCCCTATCACCACCTGTCACTGTTACCCATCAGATCAGACCCTAATCTGCCCCTTGCCGCCACCCAATCACCCGCCTACACGCTCAGATTGCCCTCAGACCCCCCCCTTATCAATTCGCCAGGGCATTATTTACATCTGTCCTTCCCTGTAATAAACCACTGATCACCCATCAATCACCCCCTGTCACTACCACCCATCAATCACCCCCTGTCACTGCCACTCATCAATCAGCCCCTAACCTGCCCCTTGCGGGCAATCTGATCACCCACCCACACCAATAGTTCGCCCGCAGATCCGACGTCAGATCACCTCCCAAGTGCAGTGTTTATATCTGTTCTCTACCCTAAACACCCACTAATTACCCATCAATCACCCCCTGTCACTGCTACCTATCAGATTAGACCCCTATCTGCCCCTAGGGCACTCAATCACCCGCCCACACCCTCAGAATGCCCTCATGCCCCAGCCCTGATCACCTCGCCAGTGCATTGCTTGCATCTATTCCCCCCTCTAATCACACCTTGAGACACCCATCAATCACCTCCTGTCACCCCCTAGCACACCTACCCATCAGATCAGGCCCTAATTTGCCCCGTGTGGGCTCCTCATCACTCGGCCAAACCCTCAGATCCCCCTCAGACCCCCTTCCGATCACCTCCCCAGTGCATTGATTGCATTTATTTTCCCCTCTAACCACCCCCTGAGACACCCATCAATCACCTCCTGTCACCCCCTAGCACTCCTATCCATCAGATCAGGCCCAATACAACCTGTCATCTAAAAGGCCACCCTGCTTATGATCGGTTCCACAAAATTCGCCCCCTCATAGACCACCTGTCATCAAAATTTTCAGATGCTTATACCCCTGAACAGTCATTTTGAGACATTTGGTTTCCAGACTACTCACGGTTTTGGGCCCGTAAAATGCCAGGGCGGTATAGGAACCCCACAAACTGACCCCATTTTAGAAAAAAAGACCCCCAAATGTATTCTGTTAGGTGTATGACGAGTTCATAGAAGATTTTATTTTCCGCTAGTGCTGTGGATCCTTCTGTTCTTCTACTCTGTACCTGGATCGCGCTAGCCACTTTTCGCTAGTGCTGTGGATCCTATCTCTCGCTTGTCCCTGTTTTCGTGTGTCTGTCTTGTCTGCTACGACCGCTTGCTGGAGGCTCGGTGAGGTAACCGCTAAGCAAGCGTTCGCGTCCTCTGTTTCATGTTTGTCTGTCGATGGTTAGTTAGGCGTGCTTGTCTCTATTGTGCTTATCACATGGAGACCGCGCATAACCGCGTGCACTGTTGCGAATGAGTGCGGTGTTCGCGGTTAGCTAGCGTTTGTTATTTTCCGCATCTTCTCATTGTATTATTTGCGGTGCCTTTGCTACCCTCGTATTCTGTTCTGATCTGCCTTGTGTCACGTCTGGCGATCGCACCTCTCGCGATCGCGTTCCTATTTCATATCTGCTGTTGTGTGTGCGCGGTCGCGGGGTGGCGACTGGATTGGCGCACACACATACAACCTGTCCCTTTGCTCGTTCTCATTCGCAATCGCCTCTCTTGCGATTGCGTTCTGCGCTTCGTACAATTCCTGTCTGGCATTTGTGGAGGTACAGAGGATTGGTTCCTCTGCACTCCCCAGCGCAATCTGCCGACAGGAATTTCCCTCTACAGGTGCGTAGCACCTTTTGCTGGGTGCCTGCAATTACACGCTTGTGGAGGATTTCCGCCGTGTCAGCGCACGCGTTGTGCGCTGATCACGGAGAAAGTTACACAATCGTTACAAGAATAAATGCAAGTAATGCACTGGCGAGTTGATCAGAGGGGGTCTGGGGGGCTATTTGAGGGTGTGGGTGGGTGATTGGGTGCCCACAAGGGGCAGATTAGGGTCTGATCTGATGGGTAGCAGTGACGAAGTGATTGATAGGTGATCGATAGGTGATCAGTAGGTGATTACAGGGGAGAATATATGCAAGCAATACATCGGCGAGTTGATCAGAGAGGGTCTGGGGGGCTATCTGAGGGTGTGGGTGCGGGTGATTGGGTGCCCGCAAGGGGCAGATTAGGGTCTAATCTGATGGGTAGCAGTGACAGGTGATGACGGGTGATTAGAGGGGAGAGCAGATGTAAACAATTGATAGATGTACAGAGGCGCCAACAGAGTAAAAAGTATATAAAAAGTTTAAAACATTCGGGTGGCGATGGTGGACCAGCCACTCAAAAATGGACTTGAGGCTGTCACTTGAGATACAAACAATTTATTCACATACTCCACGAACAATATCGCAACGCGTTTCACGGGCAAGATCCCGCTTCAACAGGCTTTCAACAATGGGAGTATTACATCATTTTTCACATGAACACCATCGCACATGTATAAGGCTCTGATATACCTATACCTCTGTCATTTATAGTGTGATACTCCCATTGTTGAAAGCCTGATGAAGCGGGATCTTGCCCGTGAAACGCGTTGCGATATTGTTCGTGGAGTATGTGAATAAATTGTTTGTATCTCAAGTGACAGCCTCAAGTCCATTTTTGAGTGGCTGGTCCACCACCGCCACCCGAATGTTTTAAACTTTTTATATACTTTTTACTCTGTTGGCGCCTCTGTACATTTATCAGTCAAGATATCCACCCTGGGTGGAAGGGTGACAAACCCTCTTTTCCTTCTTCAGAGAGCGACATCTTAATCCTGAGTGGGGACAGGTCTAATCTCCCCACCTGCCTATACAGTGGTTGCCTGAGCGGTAACCCATGTTTGTGAGTATAATACTTACCTGTTATATCCCCCCATTTTGATCCAATACATACTACACTATATTGGGCTCTCGGTTTTTCTCTTTATCGTCCAGATGTAAACCATGCACTTTCGGAGGTGATCTGAGGGTGGGTCTGCAGGCCATCTGAGAGTGTGGGCGGGTGATCAGGTGACCACAAGGGACAGGTTAGAGTCTGAGCTGATGGGTGGCAGTGGCAGGGGGTGATTGACAGGTGATTACAGGGGAGAATAGATGTATACAGTACACAGGGGGGGGGGGGGGCGTCTGGGGAGGATCTGAGGGGGTGGGGGGGTGATCAGGAGCCCCCAGGGGACAGTTTAGGACCTAATCTAAAAAATAGCGTTGACAGATAGGGACAGGGAGTGATTGATGGGCGATTAGGGGGGTGATTGGGTGCAAACAGAGGTCTGGGGGGTGGGCAGAGGGGGTCTGAGGGGTGCTGTGGGCGATCAGGGGGGCAGATCAGTGTGCTTGGGTGCAGACAGGGAGGGCTGCAGCCAGCCCTGGTGGTCCCTCGATCACTGGGACCACCAGGGCAGGAGGCAGCCTGTATAATACGCTTTGTATACATTACAAAGCGTATTTTACGCTTCTATAGCGGCGATCGAGGGGTTAACAACCCGCCGGCGCTTCCGATCGGCCGGTGGGTTGACGTCGCGGGTGGGCGGAGCCTATTGCTGGTGGATGCGTGCGCACCACAGTGCGCTATCCCCGGCCAGCTGAAGTCCCAGGACCCGACGCCAATTGGCATTACGTGGTCCTGGGCATGCCACTTTGCTGCCGAACTTTCGCATGGTGCAGTCAGCAAGTGGTTAAATTGTGCCCGTTTGGCCACTTCCACATTTTTTGCTGTGACTCGCAAAGCACGTTGCTCCTTCTTTCACTCCCGGTTTGTACCGGTTTCTTATTTTCATTCATCGCAAGGGGTGATTTACAGTGACCTGTACAGTCAGCAAGTGTGTAAGAGCTTCTAGGATTTGCTGCTAACGTGTTGATAACGGACACCACAGGACCCCTTCACAGGTCTGGTAGGCTTCTTGCCTTAGCGGGTTCGAGATTAGATAGAATGTTTTGGATAAACTTACAAGGCATTGAGATAAGTTACATACCTAAAAACAAAAGTGCCAGCACTCAGCAAAGTGCTGTTACTAAAGTATCCCTATGGAACATGGGTGGTGCTACACTGGGGCACTGAACCCCCGACCCCCCCTCCCCCCCCAGATATCACTGAGTGCCCCCTTTATAAGTAACCTAATGTTAGCTGTTTACATTCTTCAGCAGCATACAATGAACAGGATAGGGTCTGTGTAAAAAAAACAAAACCCTCTCAATGTCAGCTTGAGTCTGTTGGCGTCAATTAAACCAAGGGTCTTATCTATTTTCCATAAATACCTCACAATCCTTGCAAGATCCCTTGTAATGTTATGTAAAAAAAAATATCTCTACCTTCTGCTAATTATGTGTTAACATTGTCATTCAGTCAACAGGAATAGTCTGAAGAAGGTAGCTTGTATGGCTAAATAATGCTATGTAGTGTTAGATGTATAAAATGTATAAATAATAGATGGTCCTACCTTAAAAAGTAGTCCATTCACTTGGTTAAACAATAACCGTTTTTATTAGGCACTTTTTTTGTCTTTTAAAAAGTGCCTAATAAAAACGGTTATTGTTTAACCAAGTGAATGGACTACTTATTAAGGTAGGACCATCTATTATTTATACATTTTATACATCTAACACTACATAGCATCATTTAGCCATACAAGCTACGTTTACTTCGGGCGCCTCCACCTCTGCTCTACTGACGAATTACCCCTAACCGGGGTCACCACTCCTAGCAAGTGGAACTTTTAAAGGAGCTGCGACCACTGGTAAACAAGGCCGAGCGAGGACGGTACTTCCTCGCATGTTCATTGAGTGGTTGCTTGGCTTGCAACCTAATTTTGTGAGTATAATCACCTAAGAATTATATTTATTGAATTCCAACTCTAATCCGCAATACTACACCAGATTGGGCTCCCGGTTCTCTTCCCGTCCTTTTTTGTATCTGCCTTACCCTAGTCTGAAGAAGGTTCCTATCATTGCTAAACTAGTTAGCCTTAATTTTATCACCTGAGTTAGGGAAAACAACCAAATGGGGCCCAGCCACCATGCCCCCTTTGTGCCCCCCCCCCCCAAAAAAAAAACCTTTTTGCATAAATCGCAAACATACTGCATGCAGGATTTTGCGGGCGATTGCGATGTGATTCTCGTTCTATTGAATGGGAGTCAGAGATGCAAATTGCTGTAAAATCTCATAGTTTTGCAATGCAAAATCGCAATCCCGATTTGCATACCAGGTGTAAACCAGCCCTTATCTGGAAGCAGCCAATCCCCATCGGTGCCAGATAACAGAGTTTACTGTATTTATGCACTGTATATACCAGTTGTAAGGAAAGTGCATGTCGTCGCCGACGGCCCTGCCGCTGACTCACATAATGCTGCCGGCCCTGCCGCTGACTCACGCGCTGCACAGGCTGGCAGGCGGAGGATGCATTCTCGGTGCGCGCTCCGCTGATTTAAACAGCCAAGTGTCTGCTACACGCTGAGCTTCTATTGGTTGTTTTCAGTTCGGTTCGTTTTTGATTGGTTAGTCCTTGTATTTAAGCATGGTGAGCGCCCCCAGACATCGCCCGTGATATAATTAGCTTTTGGCTTGTTGCTGGGCATGCGCTCACAAAAACCTTTTGACTCCTGTTGCCGATTTTGCCTTGTATCTTGACCACGCTTACTTTAGATTGGATTACCCGTTGTCGACTCTGCTTGTTTCCTGACCACACTCTATTGGATCACCTGTTGCCAATTTTGCCATTGTACCTGGACTCTGTTTAATTGCCGCTGCGGATCAATCTCTGACTGGATAAGGACTTGCATAAACTCTGCCTGCCCTGACATTTGGCTAATACTGACCACGCTATCTGTAAGCACCTAATCTGCATACCATTACTCCTGCTTGCAGTCACCTGACTCTCCTCTAGATTGACTCATCCGTCAGGCCTCAGGAGACTATATCATTGTGATACTGTGCTTTGTATTATTGCTTTTGGTTCTGTTTGGTGGATACTATCTGTCAGTCTGTATGCTACATCTACCTGTAGGGTTATTGTAGTTTTGTACTAGGTAGGAGTTTGTGCAGGTGTTACGGGCTGAGCTATAGGTCAGTCATATGAGCATACATACTGCTGGTGTCGCACTGTATGGTGGGGATGCTGGGCTAGAGAGAGGGGCTGTATAATGATAGGTAGCCAGGTGAGCAGTTAGGTAGCTGGGTGGCAGGGTAGGCAGTTAGGTAGCTAGGTGGCAGGGTGGGCAGTTGGGTAGCTGGGTGGGCAGTTAGGTATCCAGGTGGGAGGGTAGGCAGTTAGATAGCCGGGTGGGAGGGTGGACAGTTAGGTAGCTGGGTGGGAGGGTGGACAGTTAGGTGGGAGGGTGGACAGTTAGGTAGCCGGGTGGGAGGGTAGTTAGGCAGCCGGGTGGGAGGGTAGGCAGTTAGATAGCCGGGTGTAGCGATGTACAGAGGCGCCAATAGGATAAAACACGATAAAAGGTTTAAAAAATTCAGGTGGTGGTGGTGGACCAACCAACCCAAAACAGACTCGTTGCTGTTGCTTAAATCAAACACAATTTATTCACATACTCCAAAAACAACTGCGACGCGTTTCACGGGCAAGATCCCGCTTCTTCAGGCATTAAACAACAGGAGTATCACACAGCTGTAGGTCCCGATCAAGTTTTGCCTGTGAAACGCGTCGCAGTTGTTTTTGGAGTTTGTGAATAAATTGTGTTTGATTTAAGCAACAGCATCGAGTCTGTTTTGGGTTGGTTGGTCCACCACCACCACCTGAATTTTTTAAACCTTTTATCGTGTTTTATCCTATTGGCGCCTCTGTACATTGCTACATCAAGTTCTCCACCCTTGGTGGAAGGGTGTTGCACCCTTTTCTTCCCTCACAGAGAGCGACATCTTAATCCTGAGTGGGGACAGGTCTAATCTCCCCACCTGCTTATATAGTGGTTGCCTGGACGGCAACCCTTGTTTGTGAGTATAATACTTACTTGTCAATATTCTCAACCTAATCCAATACATACTACACTATACCGGGCTCTCGGTTTTTCCTCATTAGGTAGCCGGGTGGGAGGGGTAGGTAGATGGGTAGTTTAGTGGGGTAGGGGCCCGACTCCTATCCTCCCTGCCTCACCTGGGGGTCCCCCCTCCTTTTATGAGCAGTGGGAGATCGGCATATACTAGGGTTGCCAGGTGTCCGGTTTTACACCGGACAGTCCGGTTTTTGTGCGCTGTGTCCAGTGTAAAAAAACATGCTAAACCGGACAATTAAGTTGTCCGGTTTTAGAGCCCCCCCGCAGCGCAGGAGGAGAACAGCGCAGCAGAGAGAGAGCTGGGAGCAGCGGTGGAGAAGGGGGGCAATCTCCCCCCCTTCTCTCACATTAGGGTGCTCTCTCTCCCCCGCTGTCTCCTCCAATATGATGTGCAGGGCTGGCGAGTGGCTGCAGGCGGAACTTACCTCTGTGTCGCTCCAGCGCCGGAAGTTCGGGTCCCGCAGCCGCTGAGAATCTCATTCATGAGCCGGACAACACTATCAGTCTGAATAGTGTTGTCCGGCTCATGAATGATTCGGATCTTTGATCCGGATCTTTTTTGAGTCGAAACTCAGCGGCTGCGGGACCCGAACTTCCGGCGCCTGCGACACAGAGGTAAGTTCCGCCCCCAGCCACCCGCCAGCCTGCCCTGCACATCAATATTGGAGGAGACAGCGGGGGAGAGAGACAGCACCCTAAGGTGAGGGAAGAAGGGGGGGGGGGAGATTACCCACCTTCCCCCCGCCCCTGGCTACCTATTCTGGGCACATATAGCCCCTGGCTACCTATTCCGGGCACATATACCCCCTGACTACCTATTCGCGGGCACATATAGCCCCTGGCTACCTATTCTGGGCACATATAGCCCCTGGCTACCTATTCTGGGCACATATAGCCCCTGGCTACCTATTCCGGGCACATATACCCCCTGGCTACCTATTCCGGGCACATATACCCCCTGGCTACCTATTCCGGGCACATATACCCCCTGGCTACCTATTCCGGGCACATATACCCCCTGGCTACCTATTCCGGGCACATATAGCCCCTGGCTACCTATTCCGGGCACATATAGCCCCTGGCTACCTATTCTGGGCACATATAGCCCCTGGCTACCTATTCTGGGCACATATAGCCCCTGGCTACCTATTCTGGGCACATATACCCCCTGGCTACCTATTCTGGGCACATATACCCCCTGGCTACATATACTGGGACATATATACCCCTGCCTACGTATACTGGGACATTTACACCCCTGCCTACATATACTGGGACATATATACCCCCTGGCTACATATACTGGGCACATATATCCCTGGCTACATATACTGGGAACACTGGCTGTTTGTCATTATGTGCATTTAGTGGTGAAAAGCTGTCTCTTTTGTGCATTTACTGGTGAAAAGCTGTCTCTTATTATGTGCATTTACTGGTGAAAAGCTGTGTCTTATTATGTGCATTTACTGGTGAAAAGCTGTCTCTTGTGCATTTACTGGGGAAAAGCTGTCTCTTATTATGTGCATTTACTGGCGAAAAGGTGTCTCTTATAATGTGCATTTACTGGTGAAAAGCTGTCTCTTATGTGCAGTTACTGGTGAAAAACTGTCTCTTATGTGCACTGGACCAGTACTACTGGTGAGGACAGTTAGTGACATGGCTATGTACTCTGTAATGTGCTGCAGAAGATGTCAGTGCGATATAAATACTATACATTTTTTTTAAAAAAAGCCCATTGCTTAGCCCCACTCTACATAAAAGTGTGCTTCTGACTCCGCCCCTAACTCCACCCCTAACTCCACCCCCTGTCCGGTTTTCTCCATCAGCCGACCCGGCAACCCTAGCATATACAGCAGGCTCCGGCGGGGTAATCAGACGCTAGATGTCCAGCTGCCTCCCGGGCTATGGTGTCTCCTCTGTATGCTGCTTGCAATAAACCAGGAAGCAGTGCAAGCGGCATACAGAGGAGACTGCGTAGCCCGGGAGGCAGCTGGACATCTAGCGTCTGATTACCCTGCCGGAGCCTGCTGTATATGCCGCTCATAATAGGAGTGGGGCCCCCGAGGTGAGGGAGGGGGGGATCGGAGTCGGGCCCCGGGGGTGAGGGGGAAAAAATGTGGTGAACTCCGGCCCCGGACGTTTCAAAAACCCGGGAGGACGGCCCGGACAGGTCTGAAAAAGTGAACCTGTCCGGGCAAAAGAGGACGACTGGTCAGCCTAGTAAAGTTTAAAAGAATTCCTCGCTGAAAGCCTGCTGTGGATGTTTAGCGCTGGGCTACAGATAGTCTGGAATAAAGTGAGGGAAGGAAGTATAGTGTGTTGTGAAGCATGTATTGTGGTCTCTGCTGAGACTCTGGGCAGTGAAACATTAACAGTCAATTCTCCTGCTCAGTGAAAAGTTCGGGACACTTGGCCATTGCCACGGGACAACGTGAAACAGTCTTAACCGCATGGTTGCCACCTCATCCGACACATCTAAGTTATACAGGTTCTGGGGGGCTACTCACATAATCAGTGCCTAGACTGCAGCTAACTAGCCACAAGGTATGTGTAATTCATATGTGCTGGTATTTAAAGTGATAAGGTGGTAACCCTGCTCAACTGTGACACTTGGGACAGATGCATAGTGATCCACATTTGCCCTTAGTGGAGATGGTGGCCAGAGCTTCATTTAATTCCTATGAATATAGTCATTAAACCAATAAATTAGTACTACAAAATGATTAGCATGAAAATTAGTCTGGGTTTTACCAACAAGCAAAGCCTACGATCGAGCAGCAGTCATTATAAATATGGAAGTTTATTACACAGGCTTGCCCACACTTAAGATGGCGGCTACAACTCTGAAAAATTCCCCCGAGAAAAGCACCCTGTGTACGTGGATTTAGGCTGTGATTGTAAACTGCTGAGTTATTTTGCAGCGTTGTGGGACGGCAGGAGCTGCTGCTGTCTTGTCCCATCAGCTCAGAAAGGCCCGGGACGGCTCCTGAGCCCTGATAGGTCTCCATGGTGACGCGTGACGCCGCTTGGGTGACGTCACGGGGCGCCTCGGTTATGACGTGCAGTGTTTATGTCCTGCTGCAGCCGTTGAGGTGACGGTGCCGCCGCGGTCATGGCCATGTTCCGGAATCTGGTGGCCTCAGCCCAGCACCGGCAACAGCAGCAGCAGAACCCGGCTAGCCCGTCCTCCGCTGACAGCCTGGAGACCCAGTACGGCTGCCCGATCTGCCTGGAGGTCTACTACAAGCCTGTGGCCATCGGCAGCTGCGGACACACGTGAGTGATTGGGGAGTGGGGAAATCAATGTGGGGGGGCCTGACACTGACCAGTTACCATGCGCAGCCCGTCTGCCCTGATCCCCATAGAAGTCCTCCTGCACCATCTTCCTCTGGACATGGCCCTCCTACCTGTACCATCTCTTGTATGCAATACAGCACTCTACCAGAGATCCATTTGTCCTGCTTTTCTCTACTTCTCTTTGTTCCCCAGTTGAGATTCCTATACACGTTATGTGATTGTAGTGCTAGTTACTACAAGTGGTGTTAGTTTATTTTTATTTTTTTTTATGTACTTAGTGCTGACATTTTCCAAGGTGCTTTACAGCACTGAATAATTCATGCCACTAATTGTCGCTCAGCGGAGCTCACAATATAATGGCCCTAATGTGGTTCAATATCCCCAAACGCGCGCATGACCGCCATGCTCAAAATGAAAGAACGTCTATCATGAAAAAATGAAATTTTTTTTTAAAATGCATATTTATTCATGTACATTTCTCAATGAGTAAAATACATTATAAATGACCTTTTTATCCCCCCAGTGCCTATGTCACTTGTAGTAGGTAGTAAAATTAATGTGTCAGGTTTTGGACTAGTCCATCCCCTTTGCAGGGGATTGTTAGTTATTTCTTTATTTGCAAAAGTATTTACTGAACTGCAGTTGCTCAGCCCAACTGCCAAAATAGTGTGCAAATGAGTAGGGAAGCTGGCTGAGATATTTTTATAGATCCTTTCCAGGGAGTGCTTTTGTAAAGAATGAAGGTAATACTCAGAATCCCTGATGAGGAGATGGGGTAATCCGAAATCTGTCAGTTCTTTACCACTTACTGCACCTACAAACCAGAGGCGGAATGTGGCCATAATTGCCATTTTATGCAGCCTTCAAAACTTTTAAATGTGCATCGTTGTAAGTATCAAAAGAACAGCACACTGCCTTCCAGTCCAGGGGAGCACACCGCTGACAGTTTGTTAGAAACATTGTCAGTTTGAGCTGAGGTGCAGCAGTTACCCACAAGACACCCCTACAGGGATCCAAACCTCTCAAATCCCATGTGGTTTGTAAAAGAAATACACACTGTCCATTCAACACCATGTGCAGTGGAGCAGTGTATTATTTGCCGGCTCCAGCGATGCATTGTGTCTCTTCTGTTCTTCCTGGCAGTCACTCACCCTATACTACATACCTCTTTTTCAAGAGCAGGTAATATGCCTCAGGAGCCTGAGGTATGCAGCGTAGTGCGTGTGACTGTCAGGAAGATCAGAGGAGACCTGAAGCTGTACTGGAGCAGGTAAATATTGAACTGCTCCACTGCACCACTTTGCAAAAGGGGGCGGAGCTGTAGTTACACCATTTAGTTGGAGTTTAGTAAATGTTAAATACCTGATTGAGTTTGGCAACCATGACCTACTGTAAGTGACAGGAGCATAGGAAAAAAGAATGAGAGAAATGTATATTCTACATACACTTCTTTTTAAATTTTTTGCGATAGTGGTCTTTGAACAAAGAATGAGGGGATGGCTAAGAATTGTTTAACAAAGTGTCCCAACTAAGGTAAAAGATTGATTATTGCCATGTAGACCGATCATCTAATTCGAAGCACTCGTGTGGTTGATTATGAACTCCCGGGCCTCTGTGCTAACAATCCAATCAGCAGACCATCGATGCTGTATTCAAACATGCTTCGACGTCGTTCATTCATTGCTAATCCTCAGGAATCACTCATTTTATAATGACTGTGATCGAGCAAGCGCACGGAGCTTAAAGGGAACCTGTAACCAGGGCGTCTGAGTCGAGGAGTCAGAGTAATTTTGGGTACCTGAAGTTGTAGTCAGTGGTTTCATAAACTGAGGAGTCTGAGTTGGAGTCAGATGATTTTTGTACAAACTCCACAGCCCTGTCTGTAAAAAAAAAAAAAAAAACTCGGGGATACTTGCCTCGGGAGGGGGAAGCCTCTGGGTCCCTTCGGGAGAGGGGGGGGGGGGGGTCCCGGCGCTTGAACGGAGGGATGGAGGAGGACAGCAGAAGCCTCGTTAGGATCCAGAGGCTTCCCCTTCCTGAGGTAAGTAAACCCCAGAGGGTTTTTTTTTTTTTCAGTTACAGATTCTCTAACAGTCTAGGGACTATTTTGGAGTTGTGGGAGGAAAGAGAAATCCCCTGAGGAAACCTACGTAGGTAGAAAAAGCAAAGTTTGTAAACGTTATACCCTTTAACCACCCTGGCGTTCTGATAAAATCGCCAGGGTGGCTGCGGGAGGGTTTTTTTTAAATAAAAAAAAAAACTATTTCATGCAGCCAACTCCGGCGATCAAAAGTAACAAGGAAGGCCGCAATGAGCGGCCTTCCTTGTTTCGCTTACCTCGTCGCCATGGCAACGAGCGGAGTGACGTCATGGGCGTCAGCTGACGTCAGCCGCCTCCGATCCAGCCCTTAGCGCTGGCCGGAACTTTTTGTTCCGGCTACGCTGGGCTCAGGCGGCTGGGGGGACCCTCTTTCGCCGCTGCATGCGGCGGACCGCCGCACTGCAGCGACGATCAGGCAGCACACGCGGCTGGCAAAGTGCCGGCTGCGTGTGCTGCTTTTTATTTGAGCCAAATCGGCCCAGCAGGGCCTGAGCGGCAGGCTCCGGCGGTACTGGACGAGCTGAGCTCGTCCAGACCGCTCAGCAGGTTAATGGCTAACTTATCAATTTAAATTGCACATGTTTTCAAGGAATTAGTCCCCCTTCCTGGGCGAATTTCCTGGTGTTAAAGGACCACTGTCACAAGAAATATAAAATTCATGTGTACACATACTTATAAGAAGTACAAGTCTCCCAGATTAAAATGCACTATACATTACTTTTCTCCTATGTTCCGGACACTTACAATAGTCAATTAAAATCTTAGTTCTGACAGGTTGTAGACTAGCCCATCTCCTCATGGGGGATTCTCGTGGTTTTCTTTATTTCCAAAAGCACTTCCTGAACAGCAGTTACTCAGTTCAACAACCAGAGCAGTATACAAATGAGTAGGCAGACTGGACAGCATCTTTGTATGGATCCTTTCCAGGGATTGTTTTTGTAAAGAATAAAGGCAATTCTGAGAATCCCCCTTGAGTAGATAGAGTGGTCCAAAACCTGTCAGATTTTTATTGCCTACTGTAAGTGACAGCAACATAGGAGAAAAGTAATTTATAGTGCATTTTATTCTGGGAGAAATGTACTTCTGATAAGCATGTGTGTATACGTGTATTTTAAAGGACCACTAAAGCGACAAAAAGTAAGAAGTTATAGTCTGACAGAACCAACAGGTTTTGGACTTGTCCATCTCCTCATGGGGTATTCTCAGTTTTTTTTTTTTTTATTTCCTGAAAGGCAGTTCCTCCGTGTATTTGATATTCAACAACTTATGGATGATATCCTGATTTATGAATATATTCCATAGTGACATAAATTCTCAATCTCTGTCCTCTGAATTAGAACATATGCGGTTGTACTTCAAAGCCTGACTGTAAACAAGCTTTTTGTGTGTGTGTGTTCCAGGTGAAAACTATTCCAATTTAGGTAAGTAAGTATGATGGGTGCTTTGTTTATGGTAAAAGGATGTTTGTAGAATCCTTTTCTTGTTTATAAATTGTGGTATTCAGGAAACTAACACGAGGATGAAAAGTTGAGGCCGGTTTTACACTGCACTGCGCCCGCCGCTTCACCAGAAACAGGCCTTCAAGGAACACCGCGTACTACTTCAGGGAGTACCGCGTTAGTACGCGGTGTTCCCTGTCTAGCCACAAGCCAAGCAGGAAGTGGCACTTGCAGTCACTTCCTGCTTCAGGGAATGCAAAAGTGCATGGAAGCGAATTGTAAAAATACGCTTGCGCATATGAGCATCAATTTTAAAAGAAAAAAATCCCTGCATCGCCATCGACTAACATGACTTCCGGGCCGACGCAGATCGCCGCGGATCTTGCACGGTAACTTAGTTCTGCGTTAGATTAGGGACTTTCGGCGCAGCGTACCGAAACGTGGGAATTATGAACTTCCTCATAGTGTTGCATTAGGCTGCGGTAGCAGTGCTTCAATTTGACGCACTGCACCCCGCCCCAGTGTGAAAGGGCCCTGAGAGTTAAGTTTGTTATAGAGGTACTCAGAAGTTAAATCTGATTAATATTGCCTGTGATGCTGGCCAGATTAGTAGGATACCTTATATACTCGTATATAAGCCTTATTTTTCAGCACAAATTTTTTTTAAAAGTTACCTCCCTCAGCTTATATGCGAGTCAGTGGAGCAGAACAGATGGTGGAGCAGGTTTTGTTACTGGCAGAGGATTGTAAAGATCTTGCATTAGTGATCCTGCTTTTCCCAGCTGGCTCCCTGCTGTCGGTGCCCCCCATCCCCTGCAAGATGGTGTGCAGGGTGCGCTGTACAAGACTACCTGTGTCCCCTGGCTTGTGGAGCGGAGCGTGCAAGTAACATGTCAGAGGTGCAATGATAGGGGATTCTTCCTGTGTGGCAATCAATGTGTCTCATAACTTTGACACCGTCTAGTAGCATCTTGAGACACAGCTGTATCAACCTTGGGGCAACATCTGGCTATGGGAGGGAAGGTTGACTTGTACTGGGGGCACATCTGGGGAGGGTGTTTTTATGCGAGTCGATCACTTGTTTCTGAAGTGGGTACCTTGGTTTCTGAAGTGGGTACCTCAGCTTATACGCAGGTTGGCTTATATGTGAGTATATACGGTATCTATAAATCTAAAGGTATCCATACATCTAGCAGTGGTGGGCACGCTATATTGGGTGGCCTTCTTTAGTCTTTTTTTCCTCTCTTCCATAGACCTTAATTAGAGATAAATAGCAGTCATTCAGTTAAGAGATTGTTCTAAAACCTCAAATTGGCTATTCTCAAAAAATGTTCCTTGTCTCCAGGACCACTCCATTGAAATGAATGGAGCTCCCAGCACTGCAATGAGATCCTAAATCCACACATGCTGCCCACATTGTTAGTTTACTTAGCTGTATAATGTCAGATTAATATCTTCATTGTAAAATGTTCCCTCGGCTGCTTCAGTTTTACGTTCCCAGCTCTGCAGAAGGTAAGAGGATGGTCATTTACAAGCAATATAAGGTAACCTGAAGTGAAAGGGATATGGCGGCCGCTATGTGTATTTCCTTTTAAACACCTAAGGACCATAGGCTTACACTCCCCTAGTGACCAGGTAATTTTTTTTACAATTCAGGCCACTGCAGCTTTAACAATCGTTGGTGGGCACTGATCGCTGCTGCAGGCTTTGTTTTTATTAATTTATTTTTTTCATTTATCTCTCTCCTCCACCCTGCGAGCCAATCAGTGTGATCAGCTGATACCTATGAGAGGCGATCACTTTGTGAGCCACCTGAGGGGACAGCTCAGTGGCAGAGCTGCCCCCTGTACAGCTCTGCTGGAGATCGCAGTGCTGTACTATGTAAACAAAGGCTTTTTTTTTTTTTTTTTTTACAGCCTGTCAGCCTTGGCAGGGAACGATCCCGCATGCGCGCAAGAGTTCCCTGCTAATTTCCGCCCACCGCTCTTGACGCCAATCGGCGTTAGGCGGTTCTGGGGAAGCCACCCTGTGGCCGCCTATTGGCATTAGGCGGTTTCAGAGTGGTTAACAATACCGGTTGCCCTGCTGATCTTTTTAAATTGCCGTAGTGTCTGAAACAAGCATGCAGCTAATTTAGTCGGACTGCCTAATTTGCATGTGTGTTCAGGGTTTATGGCTAAAACGACCAGATACAGAGGATCAGCAGGAGAGCCAGGCAATTTGCATTGTTGAAAAGGAAATAAATATGGCAGCCTCCATACCCACCTCAGATCAGTTGTCCTTTAAAGGTGGTTGTAACATCCCCCCCAAGAAAACTAAAACTGAAAATCTTTTGTAGCTGCCACCTCACTATGTTGCAATGCGGGAGGGGGAGCCGAGCGGCACGTGCATGATGTCACGCGGGGGAGCATGGCGAATAATAGGATTGGTGACGCTCGGAGTAGATCCGACAGGCGGGCCACTCGCAGGTATGTGGGGTTGGGGCATCGTGGGCTTCTGTACACTTACCTGATTATCAGTTGAGGCGTTTGTTATTGGCCGTCTCAGCCGACTTTAGTCAGCCATGTGTACAGGCCTTAACAAACTTCCCATTTCAGATCAGTAAGGGCACTATGACCAGAAGGTAATTGTACCCCCCCCCCCTTTTAACAAGTTTATACAGTGAGGTAAGCCTGTTATCTCTAGGTGATGTTTTCTGTAAGAGGTACAGTAAGCCGTAAATGAACACTGAGATGGAAACCAGCAGAAATATTCATTTCTTTTTTCATATCACATCTCTTCAAGAGAGTCTGAAGCGTAAAAAGAAAAATCTCTTTTTACATTGCATTCCTCTTCAGCATTAAAGGATACCCGAAGTGACGTGACATGATGAGATAGACATGGGTTTGTACAGTGCCTAGCACACAAATAACTATGCTGTGTACCTTTTTTTTTTTTTTTTTTTTTTTTTTTTTTCTTTCTCTGCCTGAAAGAGTTAAATATCAGATATGTAAGTGGCTGACTCAGTCCTGACTCAGACCTGACTCAGACAGGAAGTGATTAAAGTGTGACCCTCACTGATAAGAAATTCCAACTATAAAACAATTTCCTAGCAGAAAATGGCTTCTGAGAGCAGGAAAGAGATAAAAAGGGTTAAAAGTTCATAGATTTTAGCTATGGCATACTTTAATGAATGTGTCATTGAGCAAAAACAATAAAACAGTTAAAACTTAAAAAGTAGATTTAAACATAAAATAAAACTGTGTAGCGTAATATCTTAAGTCATTTTTAGGAGAAGGAAGATAAAATAGTTTTTCATTAGTTTATTTTCGCTTCAAGTGTGCTTTAATGCCAGAGTTGAAACACAGCACCCTCGCATCACAACAAAGGTTTATCCCCCCAAAATCCCAGGGAAAAAAATCCACGACTTTTCCATGTCGTGGATCTTGCTGCCCAGGGAGCCAGAGCTAAGCGGTGTAGCTCTGCCTCCATTAGCTTCCATCTCCGCCTTTCCTCGCCCCTCTCTCTCAGCGAAATAAGACAGAGATGGGGCGGGAGGAGGCGGAGATACGCAGAGATTTACGCCAGTAGAGGCAGAGCTACTGCATAAAGCTCTGGCTCTACCCGGAAGGTGCCCCAAATTTTGCCCTGGGGATTTCGGGGTAATTAGGACCTCATTGTGCCGTTTCAGCTCTGGCATTAATGCTAAAGACCACTGCAAGGTAAAAAGAGCATTTTTTTTATGCTTCATACTCTTTAAATCTGACAGTGAACACTAAAAACAGGATAGGGAAGCTAAATAAATCATTTCATATGGGAAGATTTTTTTTTTTTTTTTTTTTTTTTTAGTTAGTATAGAGCTTCAGCCCACTTTAACCACTCGAGGACCACAGGCTTACACCCCCTAGTGACAGGCAATTTTTATTTATTTATTTATTTTTTACAATTCAGCACACTGCAGCTTTAAAGGGATACTGTAGGGGGGTCGGGGGGAAATGAGCTGAACTTACCCGGGGCTTCTAATGGTCCCCCGCAGACATCCTGTGTTGGCGCAGCCACTCACCGATGCTCCGGCCCCGCCTCCAGTTCACTTCTGGAATTTCTGACTTTAAAGTCAGAAAACCACTGCGCCTGCACGCCCGTGTCCTCGCTCCCGCTGATGTCACCAGGAGTGTACTGCACAGACACAGACCATACTGGGCCTGTGCTGTGCGCTCTTGATGACATCAGCGGGATCGACACGGCAACGCAGGCGCAGTGGTTTTAAGACTTTAAAGTCTGAAATTCCAGAAGTGAACCGGAGGCGGGGCCGGAGCATCGGTAAGTGGCTGGGCGGGCACAGGATGTCTGTGGGGGACCGTTAGAAGCTCCGGGTAAGTTCAACTCATTTTCCCCTGACCCCCCTACAGTATCCCTTTAACAGTGTGCTGCACGGCCATACAACTTACCACCCACATGAATCTTGCCTCCTTTTCTTGCCACCAACAGAGCTTTCTGCTGGTGGCATCTGATTGCTGCTGTCATGTCTAGTGTTTTTTTTTTTTTATTTTATGATCTCCCTCCAAGATCCAATTAGTGGATCCCTTTTACTCTCCGCCCCCAGGACTTAATGCTGATCAGCGTTAGGCGTTCCTGGGGGTGCCAATCTCCCGTCGGCGTTAGGCGGTCGGGAGGGAGTTAAGCCTGGTACACATATCCAATTTTGATTAAGTCTGTGTAGTATGAGAGCTTACATACACTATCTGTTTATAATATTCAAAATCTGTTGGTCCTCCTACTACATGGAGCTGGTAAAATTGGATGTGTGTACCAGGCTGTTATCTATACAACCATGTTTAATGCTCATTACGTTTGTTTAAAGGATACCACAACCAAACGGTTGTGGTAAAATTGATTGCCGCACTGTGTAGGGGGTAATGAGCACATACCTGCATTTCCTCCAGCCCTCCTCCATCTGCCGCTGTTCTTAGTTTATAGATGTCGGTGTCCGGCGACTTTACTGAACTTTACGTCAGACATACTGCGCCCTGTGTGCACAGTATGTCCTTCCCCCTTCGCTTCTGGCCGCCGCATAGTGCCAGGCTCAGAAGCACGCTGTCCCCTTTTTGCTGCGTGTGCGCTCCATTACACCGAGTGTCACATGCTAATCAAGCTAAGGAAAAGCAGAAAATCCTATTCTAGGCAGTGGCCATCTTGCCAAGCTAATGCTGATATCATATCCTCCCTGACGCTTGTTTTCCCCCTTCCTTTCTCTTGCTCGTGTATTCATTAGCTGCCCTCCTCCCAGAGTTTTTTTTTTTTTCTTTGATTTATTATTATTTACACATCCAATCACTGAGTCACCTCGGCCTTGCTTGTAAACACAAGTGATCAGCTAGGCAGGGAAATAAATGGAAGAGGAATATACTATAGATAAAAAGAACTCCCAGCATTTAACTTTTTGGCACTAGAGCCAGTGCTCCTAAAGTATGTGATAACTCCAAACCATAACAGCAGAAAAAGTTTTGAATGCAGGATTAGCATCTTTATCACTTAATACACTCAGACCAGTTGCTGTTGAAATTTTATTTTTATGGTGACAATACCGCTTTAAAAAGAAATACAAAATATCAGCCTCCTTATTCCTCTCGCTTCCAAGTGTGCTTTGATGTAGCACCACCTCTTAGCAGTGGCCATAAGGGAATCTCACGGTTGTACAAACTCTACTTGGAGTGTTACTTGGTGTTACAATTACAGACTTGGCATCATTCACACCACCCATAGTGCCTTGGGTTGCTGTGTTAAAAAAAATAAATAAAACAAAATCCAGTAATGCAGGGCTGTGGAGTTGAGGAGTCAGAGCAATTTTGGGTACTCTGAGTCGGTGGTTTTAATAAACTGAGGAGTCGGAGTGGAATGGTTTTTGTACCAACTCCACAGCCCTGCACTCATGTACATATGTATTTGCTGGAAGCTAATTCATTTCCAATACCGTTTGTAAAGTTAATCTTCTGCACTGTGGTGTGTTGGTACAGTCAGCTGTTGTCATTGGTTCCTACATCTTTAAAGTGTAACTGTCGGGCATAAAATCAAAAATCAATTCTTTATTTTTATCTGGTAAACAAGTAATAAGGATGCTAACCAGGCAATCCAAAAGTTGAGAAATGATCTTTCCCCAGTATACCTGACTCTTATTTGGTACAGACAACATTTGGTACACAAAAAGGAAGTTGCAGGGCATGCTGGGTTGTCATTTTTTTGCTTCTGTAAATTAGTTAAGTCTAAGGGGAAATAAAGAAGCAAAAAAAAAAGACAACCCAGCATGCCCTGCAACTTCCTTTGTGCGGCAATGTACCAAATAAGAGTCAGGGGAATGATCATTTATAAACACAAAAAGTAATAGAGATTTTAACTTTTGGATTGCCTGGTTAGCATCCTTATTACTTGTTTACCAGATGAAAATAAACACTTGAGTTTTCATTTTATGCCCAACAGTTACACTTTAAGGTCTGGGACCCACTGGCAGTGCTTGCCCAGTGGTCAGTGATTGGCAAAGCACTTCAACAGTGGAGCCCTATGAGGGTGCACTTGCAGCATTGCCATAGAAAATTGTTGCTTACAGCATTTTGAAAGCCATTCAAGATAAATTGCATTAAAGGTTTTTTTTTTTAAAGCTGGTTTAAAAAAAAAAGTTCCACTTTCCTGGGGCTTCTACCAGCCCCCTGCAGACGTCTTGTCCCACGCCGGTCCTTAAGGACCCTCCTGTCCCCCGCTGCGGGTCACGCTCTCTTTTTTCGTCTAAGTAGACGCAAACGCGGTCCTGTAGATTTTCCAAGCGTTGTTGTTAGAGAAGCTGTTCAGTAACCGCTCTACTGTAACAAAAAATAAAAACCGCTACACCAAAACGCTCCAAAAATCGCTAGGCATGATTAGAAAATCACTAGGCACATGCCTTGAATCGCTCTAGAAAAAAATCACTTCAATAAGCACTGAGCATTTGCAGTTACGCTAGCGCTTTTTGGTGTGCACACTGGCCCTAAGTTTGCGGACTTTGCTATTTTATTGGCTACACCCTGTTTAGCACCTCCCTAATCATTTATTTAAATGTCCTAACTTATGGTGATGTGTCTGGATCTATGTGTTCAGGCAATACTGGTATGATATCATCTTAAAGGGGTTCTGTGTGGGGCTGCTGAGGGTAAAAACCAGACACTTACCTGGGGCTTCTATCAGCCCCCTGTAGCAGTCATGTCCCACGCCGTCCTCTTCCGATCCGGCGGCATAGAACGGCAGATCGGAGGAGGACGGCGTGGGACATGACTGCTACAGGGGGCTGATAGAAGCCCCCAGGTAAGTGTCTTTTTTACCAGCAGCACACCCCCACTGAACCCCTTTAGGCTTTTTTCCCACTAAGATGCTAAGTTGAGGTCGCATAACGTGCGCCTAACGCAACGCATAGTGGGGTAGAAGCTAGACGTCAGATTGAGCCACGTTGAGCAGCTCTTCATGCGTCCTGTGATGCGTACTCTTGGACGTATGCGGCATCACGTGGTCCCGCCGGCCAATCGCCGCACAGAGCGGTGCTCCAGGAAGTAAACACTGCACATCACACCATGCAGTGAATATTAATTAGCCATGTGCCTGGCCGAGGAGGGGGGAGACCTCCTCCTCCAATACTACTGAGCATGTGCAAACAGTCTAACGCGGCTTAGCCGTGTGTAAAGTACTGCATGCAGTACGTTGCCTTGACGTGAAGCGTTACTGTGTAACGCAACGTGGGCACTGTGAACAGCCCATTGATTTTTCATTGCTGTGCGTTGGGGTGCGTTACAGGCTGCTCTAACGTGCGCCTGTAACGTCTCACTGTGAAAGGAGCCTTTAATCTTCTAAACGTCTCTCTTTCCCGCTATGCAAAATAATTCACCATGGTGTTTATATCTAATCGGCCAGTTCAGTTGGGCAATTTTGTGGGATTTTCTTTTCATCTTTGCTGATGGCTCTGAAATGAACTGATGTGATTGGGAAATACTGTGTATGTTCCATGATGAACTATTTTGTTTGGTCACAATTTTCTTGAAATTAAGCTTTCTGCACAGCCTCACATCAGCTGTTGCTGTTGTTTCTCCTGAAAATTAGATTATCAGCCTTCGCATGTTATTGAAGAATTACTGAAATCATCTGTTTCTTATTTGCAGATGACTGTCCAGAAGCAATTTCCTTTGTTGGCAAAATGCTTACTGCAAATCTACAACAGGAAATTGTGTTGAATTATACAGAGCAGCCAGACTCCACCAATCAGGAAGTAGCTTTCAGAAGTTCGTGTAGAGAGAATTGTAGTATTTTGGTGAATTTTGTGCAAGTGCACTGGACGGAAGTATAAAAACCAGTGCAAGGAAAATTGCAAAACGGTTGCAAATTTGGAATAGTAAGGCCTCCGTCCCCAGGTAGCTGAACTGCTCGTTTGTCTGGGGCATTTCAGCCTCCCGGGCGTTGAACACCATCGCTGTTAGGCTGCAGTTACATACAGCCGAATGGCAGAGTTTGGTTACATTGCGCATGTCTGTCTACTTGACAAGCGGTGGGTGAATATACTGTCTTGTCACTAACTGTCCCCCAGAGGGGCTCACAATCTACTCCCTACAATAGTAATATGTCTATGCATGTATAGTGTAGTGTATGTATTGTAGTCGAGGGACAATTTTAGGGGGAAGCCAAGGTTTGCAAGGTTACAAGGTTTTCTTATAGAGAACCTGAACTGAAAATAAAAAGTCAAAATAACCATACACTGGTCATACTTGCCTTCCTATGTAGTCTACTCCTCAATATCCTCCTCCTCTCCTGCGTCCTGTTTGTCCACTGTGATCAATGGATATCTCTATGTTCTCCATTTTAAAAATGGCCATTACCCCATTACAGCTTCCTGGTCAGCACACTGTTAAACTGTAATATCATCCACTTGAGCCATAGGGAAACATGGACATTACCTTGCACATTCAGTTGTAACAGACAGCTGCTGATATATAACTGACAGCGACTGGTATATTTCAGTTCTGACAAAATATTGTCAAAACTGGAAGGGATCACTGTAAGAAGAAAATGGTGAGCTTCTGAGAGGAACTGAGGGTGAGGTTAGTATGTAATATTCATTTGCAGCTACGTCGTGTTTGTTTTCAATTTTCCTCGCTTCGTGTTCCCTTGAACTGTATGTTTTTGGGATGTGGGAGGAAATCGGAGTGCTCTGAGGAAACCCACACAGAACATACAAACTCCTTGCAGATATAGACCTGGCTGGGATTGGAATCGGGAACCCAGCGCTGCAAGGCAAGAGTGCTAACCACTAACGCTGACTTGTGAACTGTAAAGGTGGCCATATATCTAGTGACTTGGCGGCCGATCAGCCATCCACTAATTATTGAATCGGATGAAAATCGCGTGCTGCCAAGTGCATGCCCGACCAACAATGCGTCCAATTTCAGACCAAGCATGTCGAGCGGACATGCTGCAAGATGTTGGGCCATCGTGGACGATCGGGTGTACGGTAACAGCTAGCGATATCGGGACAAATGCGATAAAAAAAAACTCAGCACTCTTCCTCCAGGGTATAAAATGTACATGTGCATTTATACATTTTGAGCAGTGCCCATCCGTCTTCCGAATCCACTGCTCTTCCATTAGAAGGTATACACCGCCGATGCATAGCAAGCCATAGTGATGTCACACGTGCCATGCTGGCGCGTATATGCAGCTAATGGAAGAGCGGCTGATTTGGAAGATGGATAGGCACCGCAACACAGGACAAATAATGCATGAGTGCGACGGTACATGTACATTTATACACTAGGGAGGCGGCGGACTTGGCTGATTCACCAGAGATTTTATGCTGAAATCGATCAGGAATTGATCTGCGGTGTATGGACAGCCGACAGATCTTTCTCTTATCAGATTTGATCAGAGAGAGATTTGTCTCTTGGCCGAATCTGCCAATCATCGCTAGATGTATGGCTGCCCTAACATTTTCACTGTTTCATTGATTAAACCCCTTTTGCAGTGCCGGATACTAATTTATTAGTACGTGGGCGTTTTTACAGCCCTGAGCAGACAGCGGTGGCATGTGTGGATGCCACTCTCCATTGGGGTTCTGTCCTCTCCCACGACAAATAGTGCCAACATACCTCCTCCTACTTCTATACTATCCAGAGCCTTCCCTGTACTTCAGTATGTATCAAACCTGTTTGTTTTAAAGAGGAGCTGTCAGCCATACTATCTCATAAAAACAAAAACACACATTTAAGTAGATAAATACTTGCTCTACTTACATATGTATTGCACTGTCCACATTTTGATTTTAGTGATTTTTCTACAGTAAAAAAAAACCAAACATTCTTAGCATTTCCCATTTTAACTGTGGCTACTTTGAAGCCAATCCTCATGTCATTTCCTCCCTTACTCTTCTCTGTCTAATTGTGTATGCATTGCTCGCCCTTCACTATAGTGGGTGCATTGTCTCAGCATGAGAAATATTTGCCAATCAGAGAGGAACAGAGGTGTGGGAGGGGTATACAGGAGGGAAAGAGGCTTCAGCCAATCAGGCTGCATTAATTAAGTCCGAGGGGAAGTAGAGAAGCAAAAAAGGACAATCCAGCATGCCCTGCAACTTCCTTTTTGTGTACCAAATTACACTCGGGTAAACTGGGGAATGATCATTTATCAACAAGAAAATTAATAGTGACTTTAACTTTTGGATTGCCTGGTTAGCATCCTTATTACTTGTTTATAAGATAAAAATAAAGAATTGATTTTTGATTTTATGCCCGACAGTTGCACTTTAATGCATTGGTATGCTTTAGTGTGCGTTAGTACGTGTTTTTTCCATAGCCGTGCATTGTAAAAAAGATTTCAGTTAAAATGCATATAGTGGGAACTGTGCCATAGCAAAACATGGACATTACTTTTAACTGAGAGCAACTGATTAAGTGTAAAAGGGGCCTAAGCATGCCGTGGGAGCGCATGCAGTCACTTTTATAGTGCCTTGCAGTGGTGTAGCGGCCACCTATGTACAATCAGGGCTACATAATCTCAGAATGAATCCACTATTTTTGGATAGCCCAGGAGTTTGAGAGAAAATATTCCATCAAATGACATCACAAGGACCAAGGAGACGGTCTCTCGGGAGTTGTGTACAGCGCATAAATTAATAACCAGTTTTATGAGCATCAGATCGGAAAGCCCCAAGAGCTTATTTGAAAACATAAAAAAGCAGCATCACGAAGACCACGAAACTTACAAAACAAGTGCAGTTATGTGCGTGTGCATTTATACATGTACTGTAAATCATTTGTACATGGAGCAATGCAAATGATAATTGCATTATGAGTCGTGGCACACCATGCTTGACAAGCGGAGCAGGTAGCCTACCTGATGTGCTGTACCCACTTTGGTGGTCCATCAGAAGTGCTCACAGTGCCTGCAGGCTGACGGAGGAGTAGTGTTTAGCACTCTCACCTTGCAGCAATGGGTCGCCGGTTCGAATCCCAGCCAGGGCACTATCTGCAAGGAGTTTGTATGTTCTCCCCTTGTCTGTGTCGGTTTCCTCCAAGCACTCCAGTTTCCTCCGACATCCCAAAACATACAGGTAAGTTAACTGGCTTCTCCCTAAAATTGGCCGTAGAGTATGATACACACTGCACGCTACATGCCTAGACCTATGACTATGGTAGGGATTAGTTTGTGAGCCCCTCTGAGGGATAGTTAAGTGATAAGACAATATACATATCCTGCTCGATCGACTAAGCTGGTCAATTTGACATATCAGCCATAGGTTATCGATTGGGCATACTGGATCATACTCCATTCTCTCTCGATTTGATAAAATGGTTGAATCAAATGGTTGATCGTACAGCCAAATCGCTAGATGTATGGCCACCTTTAATCTTCCCTGATTTTCTTATCCTCCAGTTCGGTCAATGATCAGTACTAGCAGGGTGCTCTGTACCTAAAGATTAGTACCTTTAGAGACAGAGCCCTGACTATTGCTTTGGATAAAGCTTTGTGTCCAGATTAACCACTTAACGACCGCCTAACGCCGATAGGCGTCGGCGGGTCATTAGTGGTATAGCATGGAAATGGCCACTCGATTGAGCGGCCTTTCCATGCTAGTTCACGGAGACTGCCTCCGTGAACAGTGTGCGAGCCGCTGATCACGGCTCGCACGCATAATGTAAACATCCGGGGAAGAAATCCCCGCTGTTTACATCACACGGCGCTGCTGCGCAGCAGCGCCGTGACATAGATCGGCGATCCCCGGCCTCTGATTGGCCAGGGGTCGCCGGCATCTGATAGGCAGAAGCCTATCCTATCAGGCGCAGGACGGAACTCCATCCTGCGCCGCTCACAGGGTAAGGGAGAGGGAGGGAAAGCCGGGGAGGGCGGAAAGCGCTGCGGAGGGGGGCGTTGAAGAGCCCCCCTCGGAAAGTGCGGGTAGCCGGCGGCGATCAGACCCCCCCAGCAGGACATCCCCCTAGTGGGGAAAAAAGGGGGGGGGAAGTCTGATTGCCCTGGCACATACGTGATCGGTGCTGCGGGCTGTAGAGCCCACGCAGCACCGATCACTGCAATATCCCCTGGTCCTTAAGTGGTTAAGTAAGTATCTTTGTGTGGTACTTGAGAGGATGGGTATAAAACTCAGAGGTTCCCCTGGGAGGAAGGAGAAAAGGTGGTTTGTATCGGTGGTTCTTATTGTAGGTCACTAATTAAGCAGAGAAGGGATTGTGCAGTGGGTGGGTTCCAGGCCAAGCACAGTCATCAGTGCCTATTTCCTGCTGCTGCTGCTGCCGCCGCCGCCGCCGCCGCCTAGGATTGCCCCTTCACACCACACGCGAGGCAGTACCATAGAAAATTACACTTACCCACATGTTGAAAGAATGGGCAGACCTGTTCATTTTTATTAACTGAACTCTTGCACAGGACAGAAGAAAAACCTGGATAAATGCACCCTGTATGTATTTTGAGTTTTTAGACTGTCTAATTCCCCCTTATGTGTGATTACTCACCAGTGTAGTTTGATCTGTTAGCTGGCTGCTCAGGCAGAGCAGCTAATTTGTAAACACAGGATGTAATCCTACGTCTGCTTCCTTGTAAGCAAGTAGACAATGCAGATTAATTGCAGGATTTGTATCCTCTGTCCCAAAGAAATGTTAGACCTGAAAACACAAATGAAAATTATATTTCTCCCAGAGTAAAATGTGGTATAAATTACTGTTCTATGTGGCTGTCAAATATAGTAGGTAGTAGAAATCTGACAGAACTGACAGGTTTTGGACTAACCCATCCCCTCATGGGCGATTTTAAAGGTTTTGCTTATTTTCAAAAGCACTAAGTGAACAGCAGTTGCTCGGTCCAACTGGCATAATAGTATGCAAACAGGTGGGAGGGACAGCCTGCGTCTTTGTACAGATCCTTTCCAGGGAGTGCTTTTGTAAAGAATAGATGAAATACTGAGAATCCCCTATGAAGAGATAGACTAGTCAAAAACCTGTCAGTTCTGTCCGATTTTTACTACCTACTGTAAGTGACAGCAACATAGGAGAAAAGTAATGTATAGCTCGTTTTACTCTGGAAGAAACATACTACTTATTTGTGTTTACATGTATTTTCAATTTTACAATCTTTTGCTATAGTGGTCCTTTAAAGCTTATTATGCTATTGCTTATCTTTTAGAGAGGTTGTTCTGAGTTCAGGTCTGCATTAAATGCAGCCACACTGCTCCGTAGTCCTTTACAACCAGCATGGTTCCTAGCAGCATGTGCTGCTGATGGTGTAATTGGGTCCTTAAAGCTCTACTTCATATATGTTATTTCTAATTATGAATATGAAATTATATTGCAAAAAATGTTTGGCTTTTGCTATGTAAAAATTAGAAGTTACCTGAAGATCATTGGTGGCACCTTTCTTCCTATTGGATATTGTGTCTTCTCATCCTTCCTTTCTCCAGCAGCCATTCAGGTGTGTGACAAGCTCCAAGTCGTGAAGGGGGCGGGGCCAGTGGAAATCCCAAATGTAGCTTGCGAGGGGCAGTAAGAAGCTGCAGCATCCCTGCTGGGGAGAAATCGCCCACCTGTGAGCTGCTTAGCTTCATCTACACGATACAATTTTTTGTGCAATTTGATCGAATTCGATTGATTTGATCGATCCGATTAAATCTGACATGTCCAATCGGGATTCGATCGGTAGTGTAATCGATTTGCCATTGTTTTGCAATGACATTCGACCACACAATCTAATCCCAATCGGACATGTCTGATTTAATCGATCAATCAAATTCCATTCCAATCGGATCACACAAAAAATTGTATAGTGCAGTGTTCTCCCTAGCAATTTTTTCCAGCTGGGTGGTATGAAAAAGTAGCTGGGTGGGGCAATATGAGAGAATGCAGGGCCAGTGCTTCTGTGCGCAACTTTGCTTACAGCATAGGAGGAGATGAGCCGATGAGAGCCGGGTGGTCACCAAAACTAGCCGGGTGGAGCACCCAGCTAAAAGAGCCTGGGGAGAACATTGTAGTGTAGATGGGGCTTTAGACCAGTAAGCTCTTATGCCTGGATAGTTTACTGGTTAACTGCTCTGCCTGTGGCACAGGAGAACTGGGTTTGAATCCTCGGGTCTTCCTGTTCAGTAAGCCAGCACCTATTCAGTGAGGAGACCTTGGGCAAGACTCCCTAACACTACTACTGCCTATTGAGCGCTCCCTAGTGGCTGCAGCTCTGGTACTTTGAGTCCGCCAGGAGAAAAATCTGTGATTATAAATGTTGTGTGTCTTGTCTGGTGTCTTAAATAACTCCGGTGTATTATGTGTGAAAGAGTGACAGGGCCACTTTAATGCCATAACCACTTCCCCCTCAAGCAGCCCAATGCTTTAAAGCAGGTGTAGGGAACCTATGGCTCGGGAGCCAGATGTGGCTCTTTTGATGGCTACATCTAGCTCACAGACAAACCAGTAGGGGTTGATTCAGTAAGCTACACTGCTCAAGCAGCGCAGCTTAGTGTGGCAGTGCAAGTAACATTTTCAAAGTAGGTATGCTACTGCTGCAGCATGCACTACAAACTTACACTTCCCCCAAAACTAACAGCTGCTCCAGTTGTCCCACTCTGGACCCTGTCAGGTCCAGTGACTTTGTAGGACGAGATCTCTGCACTTTGATTGGTCCAATAGGCTGCCTGTCACTTGACAGGCAGCCTATTGGGCCAAAGTGCGGGGATCTTGTCCTACAAAGTGAATCAACTCCCAAGTCAGCTAGCTAATTGTACAAGCTGTTAGTCGGTATTTCTCCTGTCTGGCTCTCAGGCAAATTGTTGATGTTGCTGATACCCAAGAGAAGCTGAAGACGTGTCTGACACTTCTGCTGCCCGGAGGGTCAACTGTATACACATCACCATGGCAACAGACATGAGCCCTCTGCTGCGCATGCGCAATGTGCCAGTTTGAAACGTATTGTATGGCTCTCACAGAATTACATTTTAAAATATGTGGCATTTATGGCTCTCAACCAAAAAGGTTCCTAACGCCTGCTTTAAAATGAATCTAAACCTAGAGCTTAGGACTTCTTCAAATCAAAACGAACACTTATTACAATGGCTCACGTAGCACTTTCAGAAATAGAATGCTTAACATTTAGCTTAGCTGTGCAACATTTTCTCCATTTGGCAGTGTGTAGAATAGCATTACTCTTTAATCAAAAGCAGATATAGGCTCACTTTCGCCTCCAAGTCTCACATATGTGGAATTTCCTCTCCATCTTTGTGATGCAAATGTAACGGTTTTGTTTATTCTGTGAATTCAGTTGCAATCTAGCCAAAAAATACAAAGTAGAAAGGTCGCCATACACTTGGCAACCGATCGACCATCCGATTCGATTATTTTCATTGAATTGGATGAAAATTGGTGCTGCTAAGTGCATGCCACGACTAACAAAGCGACCAATTTCGGGATGAAAATTGGTCACATTGTCGATAGCATATGCTGCAAGAAGTTGGGTCGAAGTTGGTTGAATGTGCGGGGGTATTGCACCCGATTTTGGAACGAGCGACAAAACCTCCGCTGCCGTAATGTATAAATGTTCCCCACCGTGTGTGCATTTATTCATTACCTGTTCTGTGTCAGCCTTCTGCACGGTGTCCGTCCATTTCTCCGAGTTCTAACAGCCGCATACACTCATACACGCTAGCCTCTGACGTCAGATGCTATGCGCCGGTAGCGTGTATACCATTTGAAGGCTGACACAGAACAGGTAATGTATAAATGTACACAATGGGGGGGGGGGGGGGCACATTTATACATTGAGGGGCAGACGCAGTGGGCTCAGCCGATTCACTGAAGATTTCATGCTGAACCAGGAATCGGCCTGCAGTATATGGGCAGCTTCAACAAAGAGATACATTTGTCGCTTTGTCAAATCTGCCCATAACCTTCAGGTATATGGCTATCAACCAACAACCAAAGAGTCAAGAAACCAGTAATCTGATTGGCTGCTTGCTTTTGCTCCACTACTCCTTGATTCTATTATGGTCGTTCTGCTGCTGGAGAAAGAATTGTAAAGTAACGCAAGGCATGCTGTTGATAGCAGATTGTGCAGATGCTCGTTAAGGGCAGGTTCACATTAGGTCTGAGAACGTATCCATGGCTCAGTTTTTGGGCCCGGACCAAAACCGGAGCCACGCTTTTTAAACTGACCCGTGTGCATTCCGGGGGATCCGTTTTAAAAAACTGAACGCAGGGTCCGGATTGTCTGGACTTCATGGACCCGGATCGATCCCTGATACACTGAGGGGTAGTGACAGCCAATGGGAAAACGGATCTCCCTCTACACAGAGAACTTGCACACAAAAGGAGGGAGATCTGCACTGCCTGCTCCTTCCCCTATAGGTGTCCCCCCAGGTAGCCTGAAAGGGTAGCAGCCAGGAAGGGGGGGGGGGAGCTGCCCCCCTCACCTGGGTCCCCCAGTCCCCGCTCCCCCTCCAGCTATGTACCGCAAAAGTATACGAGTGAGCAGGGAAGCAATTACCTTATACTTCCTTATTACCTTATACTTCCTTATTACCTTATACTTCCTTATTACCTTATACTTCCTTATTACCTTATACTTCCTTATTACCTTATACTTCCTTTGCTCGCTGTAACTTCCTGCAATGCCGCCCACTAGAGGGCGGCATTGCAGGAATTCACGGCGAGCAGTGGAAGTTAGGTAAACTTCCCCTCTCATGGTGAGGGAGCCCCCTCCCCGTCCTGGCTGCTACCCGCTCAGGCTACCTGGGGGACACCTATTGGGGTCCTGGCTGCAGCCATCCGTTTTTTTTGGGGGGGGGGAAACCCACGCATACGGATCAAAAACTTTTGCTTCAAAAGGGCAGCACGGATCCATTTGCATTCAGGTTTAGCAGCATCACGAACCGCAGGCTCCGTCCTGCAACTGTGCCTAGTGTGGTCCCAGCCTAACTCCCTGATAAAAAATGGAGTAGCAATTGATGAACCCCTCAGTCAAATTTCAGGCTGAGGGCCCTTTCACACTGGCACGGTGCGTTGCGGCAATTTACCGCTAGAGCAATGAAAGTCTGTGGGTGCTTTCATCTTACCTGCGGTGCGCTGGAAGTGCTCAATCTAACGTGCTTCCAAAACTACATTAGCGCGCGTATCTGTGGACCGTAAGTCATGTAAGTCTATGGCAACGCGTGTCAGTGTGAAATCCTGCCGCAGGTTTTATGCGTCGCTCATGCGCGGAAGCGTATTTTTCACAATACACTTCCGTGCACGTAATTGCTTGGCCGGCAGGAAGTGAGTGTTGCTTCCTGGTTGGCCGGACGCCATACAGGGGAATACCGCATAGGAACGTGGCATTCCCCAAAGGCCGGTTAGTGCGGCTGCCGCACCGTCAATATGCAGTGTGAAGCCGGCCTAAAGGATAATAGGTGGAACAGTTTCCCTGCTGGATTTTTAATGTTTTAAAAACCAATATGGCTGCTGACTCCCTGCTCCCTACCACACCACCTGCTTCCTGAAAATATTCTAATGTGGACTCCCAAAGTTCCAGTAATGACGCCATGCTGAGGAATCCACCTGGGACTCTGAATATTGCCAGTGAGGACCCAGAGCAAGGTGTATGGTGATGGCAGCAGCACAGGGACCCAGGAAATATAGCAACAGAACCCGAAAGAGGCCAAGGACATGCAGAAGGCCGCAGCAGAAGAGAGGAGCTCTGCAACTAGAACCAGGAAAGGTAGGTATGCACCGCCCCCCCTGAACTACCACATACAGACTCGCTATCTATCTTATAGATTAACCTCCAACATTACAGATCATGTGGGTGGGTATTCTCAGTGCTTGTGAACTCTAACACC
The DNA here is from genome assembly GCF_040937935.1 of Hyperolius riggenbachi. NCBI lineage: Eukaryota > Metazoa > Chordata > Amphibia > Anura > Hyperoliidae > Hyperolius > Hyperolius riggenbachi. The sequence continues at coordinate 53,084,366 of NC_090656.1, read as the reverse complement.
CCTGAGCATTAGCAGTCTACATGCCAGCCACAGCTCCAGTGCAGTGCCTGTGTATATGTGCAGGTAGGAGCCTGGCTACTGTCGCTTTAACTGCCTATGAGCCCTATAGGGAGGATGGTGGGGTTGTAGAAAAGAAAGTGTTCTCTTTAGTGAGAACTGTGTCAGGTTCGATACAGTCCCTTTACAGGAGACGAGTACAATGCATCCGGTTCAAATACCGGTACTGCTCTATCCCAAAACTTTGCTTACTTTATTCTGCTATCCCTCCTGCTACTGTCTATGCATATACACAAGGAAGAAGTGTCAAACAGGAAGCAGTGATCAGACATCGCTATAGATCATAGATATGCGAGTATTTCAGGGTCAGTGCACATCAAAAAGAGCTAGCGTAATAGTAAATGCTCAGTGCTTTTAAGTGATTTTTTTTTTTTAAGGCATGTGCCTAGGGATTTTAGGAGCGTTTTTGTGTAGCGTTTTATTTTTTAAGGGCTCTTTCACACTTAGGCGATTAGCGGGCGATTCCCGCTAATCGCTAAAGCGCTAGCGCTTTTTAAAGCGCTAGTGCTTAATTACTCTATGGCAGTGTTCTCACTGCCATGATGGGCGCCAATCGCGGGTGTTCCGCGGTTAACGCCAATCGCAAACACGTAGCATGCAGCATTTTTTCCCACGATTCGGGAGCGATCGCGGTACAGTGCTATAAAAGCGCTGATTGCGGAAGTGGGAACGGGGTTTTACCGCACTAATTGCAGTAAAATCACTGCGCAAAACGGTAGCTCTAAGCGCTGCCATTTTGCGATTTTAAGTGAGAACGGGCAGTAGAGCTGGAGCTGAACAGCTTCTGTAACATAAACGCTTGAGAAATCGCTCTGATCTAGTACTTTTCAGAGTGATTTTCCACTTTCCTATACTTAACATTGAGGCTGAATCGCCTCAGAAATCAGCAGAAATGCTGCAGGACCCATGTTTGCGTTTGGGAGAAAAGCTCTTGGTGTGCACCAGCCCTCACACAGATTTTTGTAGTGAGCACAGATGAATGAGGAAGCTGGCAGTGCAGCAGAACTGGACCTGATGTACAGTGTATACAATATAGCCAGGGTTCTGGAAGCGATGTTTGTAGACAATAGGCAGTCAAAGGTCCTCATATTTGTTTAGACAAGCAAATAATGGATTATATTAAAACTGTTCATCAGGGAGTGGTTTTGGACCAATGATGTGTATGTATATTATAAGTACATGCATCTGTTGGCAAAGAAGTCGCCACATGGCCTGTCTATCAGCTTTTCCATCCCCACCCCCAGTCAAAATACTGATCCTTTATCTGAAGTAGGGGTGTCAAACTCATTCACATAAGGTGTGAAATCTACAACATAGTCTAAGTCGCGGGCCAAATTATTTATTAAAATGTAACATTTATTGAACAGTCTCAGAATATGCGAGTTAACTTTAGTGACCATGGGAGGTCCGCTCCACCCCCTTCTGCAGAGGAGCAGTTTAATATTTACCTGCTCCAATGCTGCCTCGGGTCTTCTCTGATCGTCCCGCCAGCTACACACTCTATGCTGCATACCTCTGGCTCTGAATGTCACATGATCGGGAGGACGTATGGAAGCACAGAGCATGCGACTGCCAGAAAGAACAGACTAGACACAATGCAGTGCTGGAGCAGGCAAACCTTACACGTTTCCGTGTGCTATTCTGCTATGTGGGGTGATTTTGTCAGAGGGGGTAAAGGCGTGTAGGGATGTGTGTGTATGGCCTAGTGCACACCAAAATAGCTATCGCTTAGCAATTTTCGATTTTGTGTAACAGTTTTCAGATTGATGTTTGAATGAATGGGCGTTTTTGCTCATTCAAGCTGAATCGCTCCAAACAATGCTACATGTAGCAACTTTGAAAAAAACACAATGCTGCTGTAGGAACGCCCTCAAAGGGTTTCATAGCCAATTGCTTTTCAAAGCGCTGGCTAAGTGAAATGCGCTCTTGGTGTGCACCAGCCCTTGATTTACTTTTTGGAGGTGGTTCAGTGGGTTATTTCTGTACCCAGCTCAAACTGACAATAATTCAGTCAGAAACACTGTCACCAGTGGGTGGCACTAGAAGGCAGTGTGCTGTGTTCCTTTTGCTGCTTACAGTGGACGTTAGACGCTCTCGAGGGTCACATAAAATGGCAAGTAGGGCCGCATTCAGCCCACGGGTCTTGTGTTTGACATCTGTGGTCTAAAAAACAGCCATGATGGTCAATATTTACGTTATTACAATTCTAACTATAAATTCATTTATTTTTAGATTTAATGTATTGATTGCATTGAACATATTGGCTAATCTGTAAAATGGTTTCTATACTTTAAAGGGAATCTGAAGTGAAAATTAACTTATGATATAATGAATTGTATGTGTAGTAGAGCTAAGAAGTAGAATATTAGTAGCACAGATATGAGTCTCCTATTGTTTCCAGTACAAGAAGGGTTAAGAAACTTCATTTGTTATATATGCAAAAGAGCTTCTCTGAGCTCTCCAACTGCTTTAGGCCTCCTTTCCACAGACTGTTGGTAGGCAAGCTCTCACAATGGCTCACTGCAGCCTAGCAACTGCTTGCTGAGCACACAGTTGAACAGTCCGTGGAAAGGCGGCCTTTAGTCAGAGAGCAATGCTATTTTCTAAAGCACTTAAAAGATCAAAGAAACAATGAAATACAATTTCAGATATGATTTTACTGCACAGAAGTTCAAAGGGTCATTAGCTTTGCTCTGTTTCATAGTTTAACCTCCCTGGCGTTCTGGACGAGAGACGCCGGAGGTCACCGCTCAGGCCCCGCTGGGACTATTTGCTTGCTGCGTGTCCTACCCGATCAGGCTCCAAACCCCCTCCCACCCCGAGACCCCGTGCGCTGCCTGGCCAATCCGTGCCAGGCAGCGCTGAGGGGTGGATCGGGACTCCCTGTGACGTCACAGCGTTTGTCACCATGGCGACGGGGGCAGCCCTGAAGGAAATCCTGTTCAGAACGGGATTTCCGGACGGGTCTTTGCGTCGGCGGTGATCGGAGGGGTGGGAGGGAGGAAGCAGGGAGGGCAGAATCATGTAGCTAGTGCTAGGCTAGCTACATGATTAAAAAAAGAATTGCAAAAAACGTTCCCGCGGCTGCAGGACCGCGGGAATCAGAACACCAGGCAGGTTAAAATAAAGAGTGTTGTTTGTAAACTACAAATGTTAGAGAATGATGCAGTTATTTAAAAAAAAAAGCTATATAACTAAAAATAAAAATGAGACTTTACTTTGCTACTAATGTTCTATTCATTATCCGTACTACACATACAGTTCATTATATCGTAAGTTTTGTTTCGCTTCAGTGTCTCTTTAAAGGGAACCTGAATTGAGAAGTATATGGAGGCTGTCATACTTATTTCATTTTAAACACTACTAGTTGCCTGGCAGCCCTGCTGGTGTCTTTGGCTTCAGAAATGTCTGAATCACACTACAACAACAACAACAAATAACATTTGTAAAGCGCTTTTCTCCCGTGGGACTCAAAGCGCATAAGCATGGCTCCGACCATCGTGGTACAGAGGAAGAATTTTATAAATCTGGAAATGCCAGGGTGGCTTTTCAGTCTGGATTTGAATAGCTCCAGGGATGGTGCTGTCTTTACTGGGTGTGGTAGGGAGTTCCAAAGAGTAGGGGCAGCATGACAGAAGGCTCTCCGCTGCAGCTCTCCGTACACTAGAAACAAGCATGCGGCTAATCTCGCCAGATCTGACAATAATGTCCGAAACACCTGATCTGCATGTGTGTTCACAGTCTATGGCTAAAAGTATGAAAGGCAGAGGATCAGCAGGACTGCCAGGCAACTGGTATTGCTTAAAGGGAAATTAATATGGCAGCCTCAATAGCCCTCTTGCTTCAGGTTCCTTTTTAAGAGTGATAGATTTTTTTCATGCTAATTGTAACAACCTCAGTTCATAATCCCGTTGCCACAGAGAAAGGACAGGCAGCTCCTCTGCTTTCTCCAAGCCTGTCAGAGCTGGTGCTGTGACAAATAGCACCTGATTGCTGTAGGAGATAGTGTATTTGGGATGAACTTTCTGTGCCAACTGTGTTTTAGTAAAGCGCTATATTAACATGATTGATAGCCTGGGTGTGTTCTGTTGATTTCTCCTGCAGGTTTTGTGGAGAGTGTTTGCAGCCATGTCTCCAGGTGCCGTCCCCTCTCTGTCCGCTTTGTCGTATGCCCTTTGACCCAAAGAAGGTGGAAAAAGCTTCCAATGTAGACAAACAGCTTTCTTCATATAAAGCTCCTTGCAGAGGCTGCAGTAAGAAGGTAAAGCACTTTGTAGAACTTTATACAAATAAAATGTCTTCTTTAGTGGTACTGTAACGGCAGTGTAAAGGTGCCCGTTAACGCTACAGTTTTTTCATCAGATGTCATCTTTTGACTCACTTTTTACGGTCGAAAGTAATCGGAAGGTAGTTATCGTTTGTTCCCATAAATAGGTCGATTAGGGCATCGTCTCTCTTCAGATATCATTGTAAAATCCAGCTTTCGCATAGACTGAACTCTACGTTCCAAACGACCAAAGAATCATTTCACATCAATTTTCACCAAACACTGCACTGTTTTCCATACAAATCGATTGTAAATATTGCATTGAAATATTGCATTTGATGAAAATATGCTATCCTTAATGGGTACCTCTCTGCGTTGAACAGTTTTCTTAAAGAGGAACTGTAACGGCAAAACGTCCCCTGGGGGGTACTCACCTCGGGTGGGGGAAGCCTTAGGATCCTATTGAGGCTTCCCACGCCGTCCTCTGTCCCACGGGGGTCTCGCTGCAGCTCTCCGTACAGCCGTGACGTAATATTTACCTTCCTGGCTCCTGCGCAGGCGCTCTGACGGCTGTCGGCTCCGAAGTAGGCGGAAATACCCGATCGGCGTTGGTCCGCTGTACTGCGCAGGCGCAAGTCTCCGGTGCCTGCGCAGTAGAGCGGACCCGACGGAGATCGGGTATTTCCGTCTATTTCCGAGCCGAAAGCAGCCACAGCGCCCCCGCTGGAGCCAGCAAAGGTAAATATTGAAATTACAGTCGGGCCTGTCGCCGGCTGTTCAGAGGGCTGCAGCGAGACCCCCGAGGGACGGAGGACGGCGTGGGAAGCCTCATCAGGATCCGGAGGCTTCCCCCACCCGAGGTGAGTACCCCCCAGGGGATCTTTTTGAAGTTACAGAGTCTCTTAACCACCCTGGCGTTCTGATTAAATCGCCAGGGTGGCTGCGGGAGGGTTTTTTTTAAATAAAAAAAAAACTATTTCATGCAGCCAACTGAAACTGTTGAGTGGCGGGGACCCGGCGGAACGACACGGAGGGCGCGGATGGCGTCCTCCGTGTCTTTTAAAGAGACGCAGGTACTTAACGTAGACTTTTTTTTTATATATATATATATATATATATATATATATATATATATATATATATATATATATATATATATATATATATATATATATATATATATATATATATATATATATATATATATATATATATATATATATATATATATATATATATATATATATATATATATATATATATGTTGGCCTCGTAAGTCCTTTAAGCGCTTTTCTAAGCGCTTTTGCAGAGCGATTGTTTTTTCACTTCCTGACGTCAGTCATGAAGTGAACTTTATGATCCGGAAAATAATAAATACAATGGCCTCAATTCACTAAGATCATGCTAAGGCAAGAGTAAACTTGCTATGACACAGTGAGAGAGTTCTCTTATCTCTTCATTCCTTAAAGAGGAACTCCAGTGAAAATAATGTAATAAAAAAGTGCTTAATTTTTACAGTAATTATGTATAAATGATTTAGTCAGTGTTTGCCCATTGTAAAATATTTTAAATCCCTGATTTATATTCTGACATTTATTACATGGTGACATTTTTACTGCTGGATGCTGATGTATGTGCAGCGTGCTGTTATGGCAGTTGGAAACAGCTGTAAACAGCTATTTCCCACAATGCAACAGGGTTCACAGACAGGAAACTGCCAGAAGTACCTCGGTACTCAGAGCTTCTTGTGGGAGGGGTTTCACCACAATACCAGTCATACAGAGCCACCTGATGGTCTGTTTGTGAAAAGAAATAGATTTCTCAAGTAAAAGGGGGTATCAGCTACTCATTGGGATAAAGTTCAATTCTTGGTCGGAGTTTCTCTTTAACAGAGAGAGCGGGGAACATGCAAGCAGCGTTGTTCGGCTGGACACGTGCAGACCCAACACACGCATGCCTGGTCTGGATGCAACCGCCAGAAGCAGCTTACTTGTTGGGCTCCAGTTTAATAAGTTTAGAAGAAGGAAGGGGGTCAATGATATGCAAATAATTTCAAGTTGATGCAACAGTATGCAAATTTATGCAGCTTGAAAACAAACCAATTAAATGCTGCTGAGGTAAATTGGATTTTCAAGCTGTATGAATTTGCATACAAAGTTTGCATAATCCTGCATCAACTCAAAATCTCATTGACCATTCCTATTTAGATAGACCTTTCGCTGGATCGGTGGCGTAAAACAAATATGGGAATCATCTGAACTATTCAGAAGCTTCCCATTACCGGGGTAAGTATCATTTTAAATCCACTACAGAATTTCTGCTGTGTTGCTTTGTAGCAGTGAAATAGCAAAAGAGTAAGATTAGTTTAAAATTTCTATCCAGGGACAGTTGCCTCTTGAGGTGAAAACAAATTCTACACAAACTGAAAGTGACAGCTCAAAACAGAAGCCGCTGAACAGAAGTTCATTAAAGATTCCTCTGAGGTAAATGGGAAAGATTTGACTACAGAGCTGCCAGTCTTTCCTTTTCTGTCTGAAGGAAATTCGGAACTGGGTTTTCACAAAACCAAACCAGAAAATAAGACAGATTCTAGCCTTGCTATCAAAAATTAATCCTGCACAGAAATCTGTACGGCACCGGCATATCCTGGGATTGAACCAATACATTACTACGACTTCAAGGGAATTGTCTATTTAGTGTGTAATATCAAATTCTGTTTCCCGCTCAGGTAAAAGAACTGCTGTGGCCTGAACTGGATTTCCCAATATTGACTGAATGCTATAAAGCTTACTTAGGGCTGGTGCACACCAAGAGCGCTCCTGAGCAGGTTTCAGATCGCCAGCACTTTGAAAAGCGCTTGGCTAATGAAACTATGGGGGTGTTCCCACAGCAGTGTTGTGATTTTTCTAAAATCGCAAACGCTCAGCATGTAGCATTTTTTGGGGAGCAATTCAGCTTGAATGAATGAGCAAAAGAGCGCATTCATTCAAAAACCGCTCTGAAAATCGCTTCACAAAATCGCTAAACACTAGTGATTGCAATAGAAATTTTGGTGTGCACTAGCCCTTAGATAATACTAGAACAGAAGACAAAACAGCGGAGCCTGTTACTACTTTCCCTGTCACATACAGTAGGTCACAGAGTGAACGGGCTCCCAATCAAATTGAAGATGTTGCTTTCAGAGCACTTCTCTAAATATCTGTAAGGCTAGGTTTCCATTTGTGCGGCGGCATGCGTCTTGCGAGACGCGATGCCGGCACAGCTGCTGCCTCTCACAGCCGAATCCCTCTAGCCGCGCTATGCGCGGCTATGGGATTCGGACAGCTACGCACGAAATTATGCTGCAGGGCCTAAGATTTTTCCTCGGCCACAAATTCGGATGGCTCTCATAGACTTCTATAGGCTGCTGATATTCATCCGAATTCGTGGGCGGAGAATCGGCCCGGATTCTCAGCAGTGGAAACCCGGCCTTAGCGATGTCTAAAGACTCCCTGGGAAAGGGTAAGCTGTCAAAAACCCTGTGAGAAGCTCTTCTACTACTTCCCAAGAAGAAAAAGCATCCAGGAAAGATAGATTCCTACAGGTTCATAAAGAAGGTCTAAATCCAAGCATAGTCTTTTCAACCCAGATCAGTGGGGCTTTGTGCCTGATAAATTGCATTTATAAACAAGTCTGAAAATAGCACAGCTCAGCAAAATAAAGTACCATATTTTTCGGACTATACGGCGCATGCTACTTTAGTCCAAATACAGGGAGTCCCCAATGTACGATCACCCGTTGAATATGAACCGCCGACCAGCCACGATGTTGGGGGGCTCCCTGTATTGTCCCCAGTGTTCTGCTCCGCTCCCCTGTTAAAAGTAATTAGTGGTGGTAGCCGAGGATATCACTCACCTGACCTGATGCCCGTGGTGATGAGCTGCTGTCCCCCTCCGTGTGCCTGATGTCCTCCTGCACTCTTCTGCTCCTTCAATGTAATTAAGCAGTGCCAGCCGCTGCGGGCATCACTCACCTGATCCTTGGAACCTGTGCAATCAGCTGCTTGTCTCTCTCTCCTTTCCTCTACTTGTCTCTCTCTCTTCTTTCCTCTACTTGTCTCTCTCGCTCTCATTTCCTCTACTTGTCTCTCTCTCTCTCTCCTTTCCTCTAGTGCTGGTTGCATCTGTAATGACGCGACCAGGAAGTACTGGCTTCCCTCTAGTGCCAGTACTTCCTCCTCGTGTCATTACAGAGGCGACCAGCACTAGAGGGAAGGAGAGAAAGACAAGTGGCTGATCATTGCGGGCTCCAAGGATGAGTTGACTGAAGCTAATTGATAGCATTGCTGGTTGCTGGGCTCATTATCAGATTGTTTTGTAGTTAAGTCATTTCTGAGCAAATAAAGCAGGGAAAGTTCTCTGCTCCCCCTCCCCTTGATACAGCACAAGCTTTACTGCTTTATTTACTCAGCTCAACAATCTGATAGTTGACAACTGCAATCTTATCACTTAGCTCCTGAGTGAAGTAAGCATTGAAACTATTCTAGTAACTTGGGAACCAGTCATATCATTTTTTATTTATTTTTTTCCCCCTATTAGTTTTATTCTGCTTTACACCACAGATGAAATATGAGTTTCATACCACTTAGCTTATAACATACATTTAGTTTTTTCTTCAGATAACCACACTGTCCAAAGTCTGGAGTATACTCCCTATTTCAATTGTGGGCTATTTGTCCCTTTAAAGCTCCATCTACACCATACGATTCTTTGTGTGATTCGATTACGATTCTATTTACGATCCGATTTAAATCCGACATATCCGATAAGGATTCGATTAAATTCGATTTGCCATTGCAAAACAATGGCAAATTGAATCTAATCCCGATTGGACATGTCGGATTTAATTGGATCGTAAATAGAATCGTAATCGCACAAAGAATCGTAAGGTGTAGATGGGGCTTAAAGAGACACTGAAGCGAAAAAAAAATTATGATATTATGATTTGTATGTGTAGTACAGCTAAGAAATAAAACATTGAGATCAGATACATCAGTGTAATTGTTTCCAGTACAGGAAGATTTAAGAAACTCCAGTTGTTATCTCTATGCAAAAAAGCCATTAAGCTCTACGACTTTCAAAGTCGTGGAGAGGGCTGTTATCTGACTTTTATTATCTCAACTGTTAGTTAATTTTTTACTTTTTCTCTGCCAGAGGAGAGGTCATTAGTTCAGACTGCTCTGAAAGAATCATTTTGAATGCTGAGTGTTGTGTAATGTGCACATATTATAGAATGATGCAATGTTAGAAAAAACACTATATACCTGAAAATAAAAATATGAGAATATTTTCTTTGCTGCTAATCTTCTAGTAATTATTCATAGTACACAACCAATTCATTATATCATATATTTTTTTTCGCTTCAGTGTCTCTTTAAAGGATGCTTTAGCCTCAGAACATGGAGTGAGATCTAAATTAGTGATTTCAGATGTAAATCAATGATTTAATAACCTAGTTAATTTTTGGTTAATTATTACCAATCAAGATATGTACTGCCTTTTATGTAAGTCACTGCAACACCACATATAATAGCCTTGAAGGTGTGTATGAAAGGATGTAGCAGATGATCCTTCCCTCTTTGGTTGGTACCTGTATATAATAGTCTTCAAAGTGTGTATGAAAGGATGTGGCAGGTTGGGCTCCTCTGCTGGGTTGGTGGCTGGATATGATTGTCTTGAGAGTGTATATGAAAGGATGTGGCAGGTTGGGCTCCTCTGCTGGGTTGGTGGCTGGATATGATTGTCTTGAGGGTGTATAGTTTCGGCGCTCAGCGTTGAGCACTGAAAGTAGACGCTCCATAGCAGTAATACTGTTGCGGGGCAGGTAAGGGTAGTGCGGAGCTCCGGCGGTTGCACAACTCAGAGGAGGATTAGTATTTAATGGGGCCGGGTAGTTTTGAGTAGCAGGGAGAGCCGTCATTTGGCCCACCCAACTCCCCAGCAACGTGTACATACGTATGCATATGTAAGGATTTAGCAAGTGATCCTCCTCTCTTAGGTTGGTGACTGGATATAACAGTATTGAGGAGGTATTTGAAAGGATGTGGCAGGTAGTACTACTCTGTTGGGTTGGTGGCTGGATATGATGGTCCTGAGGGTGTATATAAAAAGATGTGGCAGATGGCGATCCTCTCTTGGGTTGTCGGCTGTATATAATAGTCTTGAGGGTGTATAATGAAAGGATGTGGCAGGTGATGCTCCTCTGTTGAGTTGGCGGCTGGATATGATAGTCTTGAGGGTGTATTTGAGAGGGTGTGGCAGGTGGCACTCCTCTGTTGGGTTAGTGGCTGGATATGATGGTATTGAAGGTGTATATGAAAGGATGTGGCGGGTTGCACTCCTCTGTTGGGTTGGTGGCTGGATATGATATTGAGGGTGTATATGAAAAGATGTGGCAATTGGCATTCCTCTGCTGGGTTGGTTGCTGGAAATGATGGTCTTTGAGGGTGTATAGGAAAGGATGTGGTTGGTGGCACTCCTCTATTGGGTTGGTGGCTGGATATAATAACCTTTAGGGTGTGTATGAAAGGTTGTGACAGATGCCACTTCTCTGTCGGGTTGGTGGCCAGATATAATACCGTAGTTTTGAAGGTGTATATGAAAAGATTTGCCAGGTGGCGCTCTACCATCGGGTTTGTGGCTGGATTGCAATGGACATATCAGTTAGTGCTGTGTTTCCCACACAGGTCACACTCGCAAAGATGAGATCCCACATTTCTTCATGTGCCAAGGTGCAAGAACAGATGGCCAACTGTCCAAAGTTTGTTCCAGTTGTTCCAACCTCTCAACCTATTCCCAGGTACTAATTCACAGCTGATTGCATGAAGCACAAAATGTGCTATGTACAAACTGTAACATAATCATGATTGTAGGTAAGACCTTATGCAAGTATGTTATTAGCAGTAGGGCCTCTTGGTTGTATTGCGTGTTTTGACATAACCTTTTTTTTATACTTGCCCAAATCAAAGCCGATCTCTCTAGTGGCAAGGAAAAGGTGGTGTGCCTGGACACCCTGTAGAGATAAATACACAACGGGAGCCCTGATAGTGCAGTATGTATAGGTAGAATTGATATTATTTGGTGTGATGAAATGGCTACTCACAAACGTGGGTTGCACAGGTGCAACCAACCTCTGGAAGCAGTGGGGACAATGAACCCAACTCCACTCGGGGTATCCAGGCAATCTGGATGTGGTCTCTCTCTTAGGTTAAAAAGATAGGCTCTCACATTGGTGTCACATAAGTGGGGCTAGGAGAATCCTCTCCAACCTGTGACTCGCGAAATGTGTTGTCTGTGCTCAATCAATCTTTTTGTCTTTTGAGGTAAGCCACCTCATCTTTTTTAAGTTTTTTTTTTGTGATTTTAATTCAAATTTAAAGTTTGGTTTTTTTTTTAATCAAATTTTATCTACACCTCTTGTAGATGTTACCCTCTTTACCCTTTGTGCTCTCAAGTGGCAAGCTGTTTTGGCTTTAGATCAGCTGCTTTCTCTGGATGTAGCATCCAGTAAATAAAGGAGGGGGTAAGAAAGAGACTTCTAGAATGGGAGGATTCATTTTACATTAGTAGAAGTTTTTTTGAAGGATTATTACAGAGGAAGTGGCAATTAGGTGATCGAGTAGTTTTCTATGTGGTTATTTTTTGCTACAGTGGGAACGTTTTTTTCTTTTCAGGGTGGGAGGGTACATAGGGTTTTTTTCCTAAACATTTAGTCAGGGGTTACTTTGGAGGCGGGGTTCATGTGGGAGTCGATTACTAGGACATAGAAGGGTAATAGCTTTTACATTTGAAGTGTGCTATGTTATTGGAGGGAGAGTACAGCTAGGCAGTTGAGGGTGAGTAGATTTTTATGTTAGGAGTTATTGTGGAAGGGGTAATTTAGAGGGTAGAATGGCAGATTTTGTAGATTTTTATGTTTAGACTTATTTGGCTTAGTTTGGGGGTTCCTTATAGTGCGAATGCTAGAAAAAGAGAGGGAAGTGGTTTCATAGTTTTTTATGTATTACCTTAGGGAGAACATTTAAGCATAAAGTGGGACTGGTGGTGGTGTCATCTGGTGTGGATTTCTGGAAGTTGGGGGGGGGGGGGGGGTTAGGCGGCTGTAATGCTGGCAACACACAGCACAGCAGTGCACTGGAAGCTCCAGCACTTAAAGGGGAACTGAAGAGAGAGGTATATGGAGGCTGTCATGTTTATTTCTTTTTCATCAATACCAGTTGCCTGGCAGCCCTGCTGGTCTATTTCTCTGCAGTAGTATCTGATTAAAACCAGAAACAAGCATGCAGCTAGTCTTGTCAGATCAGACTTATAAGTCTGAACCACTGAAACACCTGATCTGCTGCATGCTTGTTCAGGGGCTATGGCTAATAGTATTAGAGGCAGAGGATCAGCAGGGCTGCCAGGCAACTGGTATTGTCTAAAAGGAAATAAACATGACAGCCTCCATATACCTCTCTCTTCAGTTCCCCTTTAAGATACTTTTACACTAAGCTTGCTGTTTAGGCAGGGTTTAGGCGGCTGTAATGCTGACAACACACAGCACAGCAGTGCACTGGAAGCTCCAGCACTTAAGATACTTTTACACTAAGCTTGCTGCGTTGCACGTCCTGAAAAATGGGATTGCAATGGTTTGATTGTAATTGGGAACGAACGTGTTGTGTGGAGAATAGCAGAAAGCTGTCAACTTTTGAAATGCAGAAAACAAATGTGCAAATGAACACAAAAAAAATCAGATTCTGAGAGGATCCGTTGACTTCAATGGCGAACATGATGGTGCGTGTTTTTCACATGCAGCAAAACGTTATTTCAGCAAGTGTGACCCCCTACCTTAAAAGTGTGTGTGTGCCTAAACTAGGGGCCTTCAGAGTGCTAATCTGTTATTGCACCATGATGCCACACAGTGAAGAAAAATCTGTGTGGTTTGTACAGCTTGTATTTTTTTTTTCTTGCACTTATTAGACTTAGGCTAATTTCACACCAGGACGTTGCGTTAGAGGGGGCGTTAAGGTCGCATAACGTCCCCCTAACTCAACGCCTGGTGGTGCTGGATCTGGACGTCAGAGTGAGCCGCGTTGTGCAGCTCACTCTGGCGTCAGTGATGCCGTGATGCGCACTCTTGTGCGCATGCGGCATCACGTGGTCCCGCCGGCCAATCGCCGCACAGAGCGGCTGCTCCAGGATGTAAACACTGCACGTCACAACGTGCAGTGCATAATAATTAGCCATGTGCCTGGCCGCTCTCCGCTCCTCCCCAACATTACTAAGCATGTGCAAGCAGTCTAACGCGGCTCAACCGCGTCCAAAGTACTGCATGCAGTACGTTGTCTTGTGACGCAGCGTTACAATGTAACGCAACGTCCGCACTGTGAACAGCCTCATTGATTTTTCATTGCTGTGCAGTGGGCTGCGTTACAGGCTGCTCTAACGTGCACCTGTAACGTCCCACTGTGAAACCAGCCTTAATGTTAGCATATTTTTTTCCTGCACTTATTAATGATATTACATTTTATTATTTTCTGTTCCAGTAATATTCCCAACCGGTCCACATTTGTGTGTCCATACTGCGGGGCCCGGAACCTGGACCAACAGGAGCTTGTAAAACACTGCATGGAAAACCACCGGAGTGACCCCAATAAAGTGGTATGTGTGCTTGATGGCTGTAGGGAAGAGTGGGGGGGGGGCTGAGACCAACAGGAGGCTCTGTATCTGCTACACCGCTGCCACTGATTCCTATCACAGCTTTTAGTAACCCTAGCAGAAGCTAGAGCATAATATTGTGAGGGCAAAGATCAGTGACCCACCAGGCCAGGGAGAGGTAAGCAGTAGTGACCTGTTACAAAAGCCAAGAGCACTGAAGAGCTTGCTTTAAAGTGTTCCATCTGAGCAGCCTTGTAAATGACTGCCCCCTCCACTCAGCAACCCTTAATTTCCCTGTTCTGTGTACATGGTGATGTCATTGCTGACATCATGCTAGGAAACATCTAATATTTCTGCCCACAATGCACAGGTACAGTTGTGTTGGGCGCAGGTGAGGTGCCTGTCATTTTACAGGACTGAGTTATGGCGATGGACAAGTTCTTCCATCAGTTAGAAAGATCGAGTAGGGCCTAGAGCAGGCTTGGACAAACTGCGACCCACAAGCTATATCCGGCCCATTTAGATTTTTAATCCCACCCACAGATGTCATTCATTTCAGTAGCTTGCTTGCTTTTGTGTCTTGCCTCCCGAGATCCTCCCTCTCCCCTCTGTGGCTCCAGTATTTGCAGGACTCAGCTGAATCACTATCGTCCTTTCGGCAGAAGATGCCCGGTGCATGCTGCCTCTTCAGTCTGGCTGCGCTCCTGATCCTTCATAGGATCTTGCCGAGCATGTTCATTACCACAACCACTGACCTGTGCATACACCGGATGTCTTCTTACGGAAGGATGCTAGAGGCTAAGCTTAGTGGTTGCAAACACTGGAACCTGCAGCGTGAAGATGAAAGATCTCAGGAGGCAAACGACACAAATGTGTGCAATGTTGATACTGAAATGATTTAAGCATTCACATTTGAGTCCACATGGTCGCCTCTTGTTTATTTTAGATGTCATTCGTTTTGCATTGCACTCTTGGTCTGGCTACTCTGTCAAATTTGAGAACCCATTGTGGCCTGCGAGAGTTTGACCACCGTTGACCTAAACAAAAATATGACAATAGCATCTATCTAGAATTGGAATATGCTGTGCTTTTTGTCAGTTCCTGTAGTTGTGAGATGACCATATCCCTTATTTTCTGTGTTGTGGCTCTTAGGTTTGCCCCATCTGTTCAGCAATGCCATGGGGAGACCCCAGCTATAAGAGTGCCAATTTTCTTCAGCATCTTCTCCATCGGCATAAATTCTCTTATGACACATTTGTGGTATGTATCATTTGTGTGTGAACCTTTAACAACTAACAGAAATACAAAGGTGAAAATAAACTGATAAACAATTGTATCTATCCTCCTTCGCCCAAAATGTCTTTTTTTACATATCTCATAGTTTTATTTTATATTTAAGTCTACTTTTTACGTTTTTACCGGTTTTCATTGTCGCTACTAAATGACATTCATTGAGCTAAAATCGGAACTATTGACCCTTTTTATCTCTTTCCTGAAGCCATTTTCTGCCAGGAAAGTGTTTTATGGCTGTAATTCTTATCCATGAGGGTTACGCTAAAGTCTGATGAGGTCCCAACTGGACAGAAACTGTCACGTACATGCCTTATGTTTAACTCCTTCAGGCAGAGAAAGAAAAAAAGGAACACAGCATAGTTATTTGTGTGCTTGGCACTGTACATACATGTCTCTCATTATGTCACCTTGGTATTTCTTTAAGCAGTTTTTACAAGTGCACATTATCCCCTTCCTGGGATAACACAGATCATTGTCAGTGTAATGTATAATCATCATGTGTAATAAGTTAATCAGTCCACACACAATACAATTTGATTTGTATGTACAATTGATATGATCTTCAATTTCGTATAGAGATCATGTAAGTTGCCACCAATCCGCATTAGTGTGCAAATACATAATTCTATCTCTAGCTAGTCCTGTAGGAAAAAGGGTTATTTCAACAACCTCTCTAAATAGTAAAATTCTGAAAGGCAGGATTCTTTGCAGAGGATATTCAGAACAAGCACAAATGATTTTTATTTATTTTATAATAAAATGCATAAAAATGAATACAGAAAAATGTCAAATTATCTAACAATTAAAAGATTGATATAGTAAAATCAATGGAAATAATATGTGAAAATAACTGGATGCAGTCTGAGCAGTCTATGAATTTGCCATGTCCTTGGGGATTGTAAGTCCAACAAGAAAATAGAAAGTTCTGTGGGTAATAGTCAAAATATAAAAGCCCAGGTCCAACTGGACTAGCAAATCATTGATGGTATGGATTGGCATAGAAGGACCCTGACAGTCTGTGTGTCCAGAAATTTAACCATCTCTCTGCTGGGGAGTGGAGATTGTAATGAGAGATGTGCAGACTCTGTCACAGGACTCTGAGGGAGAAAGAGATATTAAATGTACTCTGACCT
Source organism: Hyperolius riggenbachi (assembly GCF_040937935.1). Taxonomy (NCBI): domain Eukaryota; kingdom Metazoa; phylum Chordata; class Amphibia; order Anura; family Hyperoliidae; genus Hyperolius; species Hyperolius riggenbachi. The sequence continues at coordinate 53,067,942 of NC_090656.1, read as the reverse complement.
CTAAAAAATAAATGAAAATGGTACTCACCTGGGGCTTTCTGCAGCCCACCGTAGGTCGGGAGGTTCCCCGGCGTGGTCCAGGCTTTTCTCCCGGTCCATCCGCGGCATACTGCACTGGAGACACCCACGCCCATGTCAGGCTCCCACTTCCTGAACGGGGACGCTCTTCGCCATTACGCCGGCCGCTGCGCGTCATCACGGCGGCCGGTGTGACAGTACTGCGCATGCGCAATTTGACCACGCATGCGCAGAACTGTCACGCCGGCCGCCGTGATGACGGGCACCAGCTGGCGTAATGACGAAGTGGGAGCCCGACACACGGGCCGGGTGTCAGCAGTGAGGTATGCGGCGGAAGGACCAGAAGAGGAGCCAGGACCACGCCTGGAGGATCTCCCGACCTATGGTGGGCTGCAGAAAGCCCCAGGTGAGTACCATTTTCGTTTATTTTTAGAGCTTGGAGTCCCTTTAAGCATCTGGAATTGTCATATATCTGCAGCAGTTCATCAGATCATGCAGAGGATGATAAATGTGTATTCCTACTGTTCTCTGCTGTTCATAGATATCAACCATGGCTTTATTATGTTGTATTTTAGATAAATCCATATATTTGTGAGAGAAGGTGGTAGACAAACGTGTCTTGACACGTCAAGGTTGTGACTAGTGACCATCTAGCTAATTTTAATATGACTGGCATTTTTAGAAAGGATGGAAATATAGTAGAAAGGAATATTATTTATTTCTAGGTTAATTAAAGGACATTTGACTCCCATCTCCCCCTAACAGGACATGGGGGAATGTTCCTTTGACAGTTAGTGGTTGTGACAGGAATCTGGTTTCTAGTTCCCTGACTTCCTGATCAGTTTCTTGTGATCTCTGTATCAGAGAATGCACTAGGTCTGCTGCAGAGGACTTATTGCTCTATAGCACTACTTTACAGCAGGAGAGTAAACATATCTTTGTTGATCAGAACTGCCCCTAGTAAACAGCCACTGCTTATTGAAAGGGCCTAGACTCTGATAGAAAAACTTCTTTTTAAAGAAAACATGTAACTAAAAAAAGTTCCCCTGGGGAGTACTGACTTCAGGTGGGGGAAGTCTCCAGCTCCTATTGAGGCTTCCCCCGTCGTTCTGTGTCCCACGGTGGTCTCGCTGTGCCCCTCCGAACAGCGGGGATGTAAATATTTTCCTTCCCGGCTCCAGCACAGGCACAGTATCGGCTCTCCGCTCAGAAATAGGCGGAAATAGCCGATCGCTGTCGGTCTGCTCTACTGCGCAGGCGCAAGTCTCCTACGCCTGCGTAGTAGAGCGGACCCGACAGAGATCTCTTTGCTGAGAGCCGCATCAGTGCCCCCGCTGGAGCCAGGGAAGGTGAATATATCAAGTCTTGTCAGGCTTGTCGAGCCAGGATTGCAGGACGCACCGGGGGAGCCAGCACTGAATTGCCTGCAGCTACAGAGATGGGGAAGCCTCATTGTGACCCTGAGACTTTCCCCCTCCAGAGGTGAGTACCCCCCAGGGGAACTTTTTTTTTGTTACAGAGTCTCTTTAAAGTGAATGTTTACCAATGAAAAAAATAAAGTCAGATACTCACCTAAGGAGAGGGAAGGCTCGGTCCTAATGAGTCTTCCCTCTCATCTCCCGGTGCCCGGTCCCGCGCAGGATCCCCCGTAGCAGTATTCGACCAGTTCGGTCAAATACTGCCACTTCCGCAGCCGAAGGGAGTTTTCAGGAAGCCTTCGGGAGCACTCGGGCTCCCGAAGACGAGCCGCTCCTTACTACGCATGCGCGAGCGCCCTCTATGACGCACTCGCGCGTACGTAGTATGGAGCGGCCCGTCTTCGGAAGCCCGAGTGCTCCCGAAGACCTCCGAAGTCCCTGCGGCGGCGGACGCGAACGGGGGAGCCAGCGCAGCACCGAGAGAGGAGAGGGAAGGCTCATTAGGACCGAGCCTTCCCTCTCAGGTGAGTATCTGACTTTTTTATTTTTTAATTGGTAACCACTGGCTTTAAGCAAAACTAAAATGTAAAAGGGTAATTCCGCAGCATGCCTTTGTGCCTGTACTTTCATGTGAGGTGCGCATCTGGTGCAGGCAAATCCATCACAATGTCTACTCCTGCCTCCATCAAGAGAATTATATGGCTGTTCTGGGATACAAACAGGAGGGTGTACGGGATATCTACCTCAAAGACAACCTGTCTCGCCCATAAAAAAGCACTTGCACAAAAAGGAAGTATAGGGAGCACAGGGCTAGTTGCAAAATATCGTACAAACTTTAATATATCAAAAAGCAGCAATGACAAATCACACATTCCTAACTCCACCTAAAAACAACATAGCTACCGGTATAAAAGAGGTACCCTACAGTCCTGATCAGAATGCACGCCTTTTAGATCAGTGAACTGGACAATGTAGCAAATGTTCGGGCCCAACAATTATATAGCTGGCAAGTGCAGAAGCCTTCACAGAAGTAATGACTGAAGTCAGATAAAGGAGAAGTCAACCCCGTGTGCTATGATAGAAGCACACCTCTGTATAGATATACATACCCCCTCATTACTGACAGATATACGGTGTCAGACCTCAAACCTTTGTACAGCAAAGCCCCTTATATGGGGTACCCCACTCTCGTGCACCAGTCTGGCAGCATGCCCATCGCATTCAAGAGGAAGCGGGACCTCTTTATCCCATAGGCATATCCACTCTGCAGGGACTTGCCAGTTGTTGCGTATAATTGGCCACAATGTTCGTGTGATATGTGGCAAAGGGAGGAAGAGAGGCGAAGGCGCAGGGGACGCTGCTACAGCCGAACTGAGGTCTGACACTGTTATATGTGTCAGTAATGAGGCCGTATGTATATCAATACAGAGGTGTGCTTCTATCATAGCACACGAGGTTAACTTCTCCTTCATCTGACTTCAATCATTACTTCTGTGAAGGCTTCTGCACTTGCCAGCTATATAATTGTCGGGCCCGAAGATTTGCTACGTTGTACTTTGTTCAGGAAAAACGCAGAAACATTCAATTTGTGTGAAGGCTCTGCACCTGGCAATGGCCTAATGTTCTATTCAAGTGAGGGCTCGTTCCCACTATCGCGAATCCGCATGCGTCCAATGCATGCGGATTCGCACATGTAATGCAAGTGGATGGGCCTGTTTCCACTGTAGCGTTGTTGAGGTGCGTTTTTTTCAGCGGTAAAAAAACGCACAAAAGAGCCAACGAATTCGCCTGCGAGTGGAATGCATGCGAATCGCCGCTAATGTATTTAATAGTAAAAACGCATGCGTTTGTTACATGCGTTTTTACCCGCGATTTCGCGTGCGATTTCGCACCTTTTTCTATTTTATTTTGCCCTGGCAGTGTCATGGTTAATTTCGCATGGCACCCTGCCATGCGAAATCGCGGGTAAAAACACATGTGGAAACGCATCCGCATGCGTTTTTACAAGCGTCGGAATGCCGGCGAAATCGCGTCGCAACAGTGGAAACAAGCCCTGATCCATTGCAATTACATTTCACTTGCCTATAGTAAACTCAGTGCTGATTGGCTGCCATGAGTTAGTGCTCTGTGTATCCCAGAACAGTCCAAGAAGGAAGTATAGGGAGCACAGGGCTAGTTGCAAAAAAAATTGTACAAACTTTAATATATCAAAAAGCAGCAATGACAAATCGCACATTCCTAACTCCACCTAAAAACAACATAGCTACCGGTATAAAAGAGGTACTGAGAGGCGCTGATTGTGTAGTACCATTAGTGGTAAACTCAAAGCTGTGGAAGATGCGATATACTCAAAAATGAAGGCTGTCTGAGAGACAACCAATCATAGAGCTTTAGTGGAACTTTAACCCGTCCACCTTTTGGTATTTTTGGTTGTCCCACTCCAAAGAAAGGTAGAGGAAAAGGGTAAAAATACCCAACCTATCACCAAGCTGGGGTACCCTGATGCAAAGAGGTAGAAGGCTCCAGATTATAAAAGTGTTGAAAACCGGAGGGGGTTGCCTTGCCTCCTTGAAGAAAACACACCACAATACAGCTTTAAAATGTTATAAGACACAAGCAGACAACACATTTCGGGGGGTTTACTGCTTCCTCGTGTCAAAGAATGTGTCGGTGTAGCATGTATTAGCCCCTCTTTAGACTCGATTAGGTGAACTGTGGAACGAGGAAAGAGAGCGTACAGTATGATCTATGTTTACATTTCATTCAAACTGACATGCTTTAACTCTCACTTTCAGGATTACAGCATCGATGAAGAAGCAGCGTTACAAGCGGCGCTAGCCTTGTCACTGTCTGAGAACTGAAGATCCCCTTTAGGCGCAAGTTACCCCTTCTCGGTCTTGTCACCCACAACCGAGGCTTGTACATTCCTTCCAAAACTAGCTAATCACATTCCCCTCCCCTTCCCCCATGCCTTTTAATTTACTAGTGTTCTTACTATTAGTAAGGAGGAATCTTACGAATGAAAAAAGGAAGCGTTAGGCCGGAGTTGTCGATCAGTGCAATTGAATGAGGGATTGGGGAGTGGGTTCATCCAATCTTTACTGTTGTGTGGTATAAGTTTATTTTTTACGTGTTTTTGTTTACTTTTTAATAATTAAGGGGGCAAATAAATAAATCTTAATAACAGGTACGATAGGGCCAGGAGAAGTGGGCTTTGACCAATTCTAGTATTTAGACCACAGATTTTTTTGGGGGGTGGGGGGGAGGGGAGGGAATCAATAAGCACACCAGATGGGTGATTGGTTTCCAGCTGAATGTGGGGAATTGTAACAATCACGTGCTGCCTAGTGTTCATTACTCACTGCTTTTGTTCTTTAGGCCAGTTCATATGCAGTCCTCAGATACCCTAAACCAGTCATGTTCGCTGATTATCTTGATATCCTAGATCAGGTTCATTTTGATGCATGATAAATGCATTTAAAGGGGGTTGTAAAATCCAAAAATAAAAAAAATAGTGCCCCAAAAATATATGCAAACTTTTTTTTTTCTAAAACGGGTCCTTATGTATCTTTTTTTTTTTTTCTCCTTTTTACCTGATGCCTTTTCCTGCTGGAACTGTGCCGGCAAGATTGTGGGAAGTTTTTTTTTTTTTTTCTTTTAGCTACCCTAACAACAACAAATAACATTTGTAGAGCACTTTTCTCCCATAGGACTCAAAGCGCACCCTAACAAGCTTATCCCAGCATTCAAATAACATAAAGCTTCCTATTTTGGATGAGATAAGGGCATTATGAAGTGTTTGAAGAGTTTACACAGTGCCTGTTGTATGTAGATGTCTACTTTGGGAGGGACTGTAAGGTATGGCAATAGGGAAGGAAAATTAACACTGAACTGGGTTAAAAAAAAAAAAGGGGGGGGGGGGGCAGAAGTGATGTCCCTTTTGGCATCACAGGGAAAGAGTAAAGATGGAAACTAGCAGAAAAAATATTTCCTGATTTCAGATCTCATTTCTCCTAAATGTGACCGTGAATATGGAGTTTCAGCTCTTCCCAAGTTATCATTTGTAAGCAGTCCCTCTTTGGCCAGGTGGCCAACTTCCCTGTAAAGACAGTAAAAGCTGCCCTCTGCTTGTTCATTGTTAAAACAGCAGGTGACATAAACAAATCACATTTTGAAAGGCAATTTTACTTCCCTCTTCGATACAATGTTTTTAATATCAGAAATTCTGTTTTTAACATTTTTCTCAAAACATGGTTTAAGCAAAGGAAATGGCACTCAGGGTTTAATTTTCAGAATGTCTATACTACGGGAACTTTTATTTAGCATATTGTGGAGTCCTCCTTTAGAAATGTAATTCCCCTTGCAGCAAATCATATGTGGCCAGGTTCTTGCCACTAGGGTACTTTTACACCTTGTGAATTCCTCCTCCCTGCCCCATCAGTTTGGACCCAACCTCCTGAGAGTAAAGGCTCATACACACATCAGACCATAGTCTTTGGAAAATGAAAGATCACAGACCAATTTTACCCCCTTCCATGTAGTATGAGAGCCATACCTACACAGTCTATTCTATGGAGCTGCACTCCCCATCAGACAGAAATCTTTGCAAGATGCTGCACACAAAGATGCTGCACACATTCAAAAGATCAGTATCTGCAAAAGATCTGTTCCTGCAAAAGATCCGATCCTGCAAATTGCATTCATAGTCTATGAGATCTGTAGATTATCATACACCCCTTGTTTAACCTCCTGAGCGGTATGGACGAGCTCAGCTCGTCCATCACCGCCGGAGGCTGCCGCTCAGGCCCTGCTGGGCCGATTTTCCACAAATAAAAAGCAGCACATGCAGCCGGCACTTTGCCAGCCGCGTGTGCTGCCTGATCGCCACCGCTCTGCGGCGATCCGCCGCGAGCAGCGGCGAAAGAGGGTCCCCCAGCCGCCCGAGCCCTGCGCAGCCGGACCAATCAGTTCCGGCCAGCGCTAAGGGCTGGAGCCGGAGGCGGCTGACGTCAGGACGTCGGCTGACGTCCATGACGTCACTCCGCTCGTCGCCATGGCGACGAGGAAAGCCAAACAAGGAAGGCTGCTCATTGCGGCCTTCCTTGTTTATTCTGGGCGCCGGAGGCGATCGGAAGAACGCCTCCGGAGCGCCCTCTAGTGGGCTTTCATGCAGCCAACTTTCAGTTGGCTGCATGAAATCGTTTTTTTTTAATTAAAAAAAAACCCTCCCGCAGCCTCCCTGGCGATCTCAATAGAACGCCGGGGAGGTTAACTGACATTCATCTGCAGATCAGATCCACCAGGATGGATTTTCAGATCTGCAGATGATTGTCTAATCTGCAGATGAATGTCAGTTAAACAAGGTGTGTATCATAATCTACAGATCTCATAGACTATGAATGCAATTTGCAGGAATGGATTTTTGGCAGGAACAGATCTTTTGCAGATACTGATCTTTTGTGTCTGTACAGCATCTGTGTGTGCAGCATCTTGCAAAGATTTTTTTCCTGATGGGGAGTTCAGCTCCATAGAATAGACTGTGTAGAGTATGGCTCTCATACTACATGAAGGGTGGTAAGATTGGTCTGTGATCTTTCATTTTCAAAAGACTATGGTCTGATGTGTGTATGTGGCCTTACATGGTAACTGCAGTCACATGGCTTGGGGTTGGTGTAAGTTCAGTGCGTGCCTTGGCTACTCCCAGTGAATGACAACCTATCCATAGAACTTAGCCACCTATGAACAGCAGCAATATGTGATTTTATTTGTAGCTTTTTAATGCACATTTTGATTGAATGCATTTAAAAATACATGTATAGACAATATGAACCTGATCTAGGTCTTTACAGAGGGACTGTCAGTACAGTGGCAGAGGCAGTCTTTTCCCAGCATTAATGTAGTGTGGCGGCAGGCACATCAGTTGATGAGGCTGCACAGATGCACCCGAGCCCCTGTATTAGTGCTGCCACGCTGGGCACCTCAGTCTTGATAATAGCAGTTTTGACCGCTTTCCTTTAGTTTTGCACAAGTGACATTAAAAAATGCCTTGAAGTGAACCTTAAGTGAAAAAAACAAACTGATGAGATAAACAATTGTATCTATCCTCCTACTCCTAAAATTACGTTTAGCTATCGCGCAGTTTTTATGTTATGTTTAAAAACTTACAAAAAGTAGTTTTCTTGTTTTGTCTCGGCTCAATGAAACAGTCTGTCCTGTGTCTCAGAGTGCTAAAATATATGAACTATTGACCTTTTTTTTTATATATAGCCCCTGCTCTCAGAAGCCCAGTTCTCTGCCAGGAAAGTATTTTATGGCTGTAATTCCTTATTAGTAAGGTATGCTATAGTCCGACTGGGTCCCTCCAGGAGAAAAACTGTCTGTTACATAGCTGAATATTAACTCTTTCAAGCAGAGAAAGAAGAAAAGAAACACAACATAGTTGTGTGCTTGGCACTACATACACGTCTATCTCATCATGTCACTTAAGGTTTCCTTTAGGTTGTTGGTTCAGGTCTGCATTTCAATATATACTGCTTGAACAAGGGTGGGTGGCTTAGTGTGCTGAAAACATTCTTACATTGAACACAGAGCAAATAATCAGTGGCTTGATTCCTGCAAGCTTAGAAATGAATGGGAAGTGTATTTGTTTACATTTTGGAGTGCTGTTTTGCTTTGATTTACACACCCCATGTATAGGGATCAATATGCTGTGTGCAGAGCTGGGGAATCTCCCTGAAGGATCACAGCTTGTCCCAGTAATGACTCTTGCTCTTTTCTTATCATCCTTCAGTTCAAATTTTCATGTGTCCTTTTACAGCTTACCCACACAGCTCTGCTCTGTGTTGGCCTGCATAGTATGACTTGCCTCTGGTGACATCGGTCATGAGTATCCAATCAGAATCTTTGTTTCTTTCTGTAGCCTCTGTGCGCCAGTTGTTCCCCTACAGCTGTTGTTTATGTTGGGTTCTCTCCTGTCCCTCCCTCTGGGCAAGTTGTGAGTAGTACTTACACTTAAAGTGCATCACAAAAGTAAATCAGATTAAGGACGTCTGGTTACAGATATGTGGCCACTGCAGCTTTGTGCCCTTCCAATCATTGCTGACGGTTGTAAACCGTAGTGATGTCATCTCCTGTCTACCTAAAGAAGCAAGTAGATGGATAAGAGTTGGAGATTCTGTCAGTCGGGTGTTGATCCTGCTAGGCAAGGAGGGGGGTTCCTGAATGACAGCCATAGATTGCTATTACTCCATCCACTGCCAGCAAATCCCCACCTCCTGTCTACCTCCTAATAATAATAATAATACAGTATAATCTCTCAATAGTAAACTTCATGGGGCCCGGAAAAGTGGTTTACTATATCAGAAGTTTACTATATCAGAAAGTGAAATGGCCCAGCATGCCCTGGTACATTATCCGCTGCAAAGGAGCAACCCTGTCCTCCCATTGGAGGGTATACTACAAGCACTTGCACATTTGGTGGACTCTTGTGATCTTGGCGGATCCGAGATGAAAAACTAACTATAGCAAGTAACCTGTCTATATATCTTATCTAAAGTTTAGATGGTTTACACAGTAAATTTGGCTGCAAACAGCTTTGACAGTATATGATTTATTCCTGTGATACAATGAGAGCAGCCATATTCTGCTTGTCATCATTACACAGGCAAGCTGCTCTGTATCTCCACCCCCCAGCATGTGAAAACTCCCCTCCCCTCCCCTCTCTGCCCCCTTGCCTCTGAAATCTCATGCCTGCTTCAGCAAAAGCCTCCTCCTCCCCAGGCTGAGCTCCCATGAGCACTTGTGACTCAATGCCTAGGAGCTGGGGGCATGGATACATTTATTTACATGCAATTGGGTAATAAATAAAATAATAGCATGGGGGGGGGGGGGGAGAATGCCCAATAAACTTTATGTAAGGGGCAGAAAAATGAAGGCAGCAAAAGTTTGTCTCGGATCCACTTTAGTATACCTTAGGGCTGCATAGCCAGGCTGGACATATTGCTTGAGCAGTATACAGGGCTCCTTAAAATTGCAGCCGTCATTAAATAGAGGCAGCCACTAGCTTCCTGTGAGTGGGCCCAATACCTCTGTGGGCAGGGCTTGCAGCACCAGCCTGAAGACAGCAGCTGACCATGGGTTTCACACTGACATATGGAGCATGCACCACCCACTTTTTACTATATCCGGAGTCAGCACCCCGTAGGTGCCAAAAACCATGTTTATTATAACAAGTTTTGGTAGTAGTAAAATACAAGCGCTCACCACAGATAAGTAGACCACAGTATCTCTGCTGCCAAGGTAACCAAATCCACTCTGGTGCCAACACCATGTCAAATATTCCTCAGCGCTAGATACCAGCTGGTATGTCTCCAGGTAGTCGTGTCTGCAATCACCCAGTGATCAATACACATGGGAACCGCCACCAAAGAGAGGTAAACCAATATCAGGTGTTTTGTAAGCTCTAAACACAAATTTTAGTAATGTAGATACCAGTGCTGTGGAGTCGGTACAAAAATCTTCCGACTCCTCAGTTTCTGAAACCACGACTCCAACTCCGACTCCGGGTACCAAAAATTGCTCAGACTCTGATTACTCGACTCCTTAGTCTAATACTTAACAGGGCTGTGAATTTTGTACAAAAATCATGCGACTCCGACTCCGGGTGCCCAAAATTTCCTCGGCTCCACAGCCCTGGTAGATACTAAAAACTGAGCGCAATACTCACATTGTGGACCCTGTTGACAGGGACCCTGCACATAAAACAAGTGTAATGTGTTTGTATCAGCACACCTTGAAACACATCTGGTAGTCAGATAAGTGCCAAGTCTCCATTTCCCAGTTTTATTATATCGGGGTTTACTATACCAGATGTTGCTCCCACAGACTTTTAGTAGAGATTGGCCGGGACCTGGAGAGGTAGTTTACTATACCAGAGTTTATTATAACAAGATTATACTGTATCATTTTTTAGAACTGCCACTAGCAGCAGTGGTCGGATCTCTCTACCTGCACATCCTAGGTAGATGGCCCAGTTTAGCTATTTGGTGCTGGGGGGGGGGGGGGGGGGGTTGTTGATAAAGATAAATTAAGTTAGGTGTACAAGCTTTAAAAGCAATCTCTGCTGTGCTTTATGACTATCCCTCTTGGCATTTCTCTTGTTTCCATGAATGAAAGCCCCTCCTGCCGTCTTTTATGTGTCATGTGCTCTACACACTGTTTCAGGCTTGCCAGACCTTCTCATACCTGCCATCCAGTCTACAGTTCATAGTTTTGTGTTGGGTGCCCACGTTCTCATTGGCTGTTAAATACTGTACAGAAAATGTAATCACAAAAAAGATATTTTTGTTAGCCATATTGTCATCAGTCCTCAGACCCAGAAGCCTGCTGGGGTGGGTTACGGATGATCAATGAATTGCATTTTCTTCCGACATGTTGACATTTGTTTGCAGATTGAAATTGCACCAAATTAAGTGCAGATTTTTGCCACTTTGTAATGCTCAGAATTTAGTGTGAAATTGGAAAAATCGGCATGTCCTCGATCATTTCTATAGTAGGTAGACCTTTTGAGTTATTTGATAGACAAACAGGCTGATTTATCAAGACTGGTAAAAAGAAATTGGAGAAAATGTTGAGTCAGACTCCTTTTTATTCATCGGTTAAATCCTGATAGGTTGATCTGTATAAACACTGCAGTTTTTCTGCAGTTTTCTGTACATTTTCCTGACCATGAAGCTGATATAGGGCTGGTGCACACCAATAGCGCTTCTGAGTGCTTTAAATAATGCTTGGCTAATGTACATGAATGGGATGGATCACACCAGAGCGATGTGGTTTTCTCGCAAATGCGGGTCCTGCAGCATTTCTGCACTTTTTTGAGGCGATTCAGCCTCAAAGTATAGGAAAGTGGAAAATCGCTCTGAAAAAGCGCTAGAACTGAGCAATTTTCCAAGCGGTTTTATTACAGAAGCTTTACTCCAGCTCTACTGTAACAAAAAATAAAAAAAACTCCACACTAAAACGCTCCCAAAATCGCTAGGCATGATTAGAAAATCACTAGGCATGTGTCTAGAATCCCTCTGAAAAATCACTTCAAAAGGCGCTGTGCATTTGCGATTACGCTAGGGTTTTTGGTGTGTGCTGGCCATACAAAGATTATCTGGTCTGGTGCTTCAATCACCATAAGTGATCTTGTAGGCCTTGCCCAGATCTCTTAATTACCCGAAGTGGCCAGAGCCTGCAAGCATCATCTGGATCATATTAGACAGTAGGGAGGGCTGTTGTAATTATGGTAAATTCGCAGTTGTGTCATTGCAGTAACATGAATACGCCTGCAGTGAGTGCCATTGCAGTAGCATGCATACGCCTGCAGTGAGTGCCATTGCAGTAGCATGCATACGCCTGCAGTGAGTGCCATTGCAGTAGCATGCATGCGCCTGCAGTGAGTGCCATTGCAGTAGCATGCATACGCCTGCAGTGAGTGCCATTGCAGTAGCATGCATACGCCTGCAGTGAGTGCCATTGCAGTAACATGCATACGCCTGCAGTGAGTGCCATAGCAGTAGCATGCATACGCCTGCAGTGAGTGCCATAGCAGTAGCATGCATACGCCTGCAGTGAGTGCCATAGCAGTAGCATGCATACGCCTGCAGTGAGTGCCATTGCAGTAGCATGCATACGCCTGCAGTGTGTTATTGCAGTAGCATGCATGCGCCTGCAGTGAGGACTTTTCTTTAGGTTTTATTGTTGGATAAATTTAAGACCTCATAAGAAGGCTAATTTGGGCCTAATGAGAATTCTATTTTGCAAACAATAGAAAGTCAGATATGGAAATTTACCAAAGTGACAAAGCTAAACTAGAAGGTGCTACTATATTCCATTAAGAGCTGGTTCACACTCTGCACTTTGCCTGTGGTCGCGATTTGTGCTTGTGATTCCCATTCAATAGAACAAGAATCACTGCTCTATCGCCCCCAAAACGATGTTTGCAATTAATCGAAATCCCAACCGCTGCAATGTGCATGTATCCCCCAATGACAATAACATTTCTCCGCCACATCTTGCAGCATGCTGCAGCTTTACAAACAGCCCCAGCAGGGTATGTTTAGTGCTCAGACACACTATAAGCACTTTTCTGAGCAGTTTTTTGGTAAGGCCTCTTGCACACTACATGTGATCCCGTTTTTTTTTTTTTTGTTTTTTTTATACGATCAGATTTAAGAAAGAAAAAAAAAAAAAGTACTGCATGCTGCTACGTTTTTTTTAATCGGAATCAAAAATCGGATCATATAAAAAAACTGAATCACATGTAGTGTGCAATTTTACCGCAATGGCGATTTTACCATGATTTTAATGTAAGTTAATGGGAGCGTTTATTAAAAAGCTCTCAAAGCTCTGAGAACCAAAAAGCGCTCAGAAACGCGCTTCTAGTGTGTCTGAGCCCTTAGGGTAGGTTTCCATTATTATTATTACTGTTAGTAATGGATTGAACGTTTCAAGTTTTATAATCTTCTGTGTAGCTGTGCTTGCCTGCAGCTGTGCACATATAGCTTACATGCAGGCTTACACCTGTACAGCAGGAGTAGCTTCCTGTGCACCGATCATGGCCTCACAATGGCTCAACAGCTGATAGTTCATGTCCACATGTAGAGTAGGGGAGTGCCAGGAATGATTGACACAGGCTCCAGCCTATCTCTCATGAATATGGATTAGGTGGGTGGGCAGTAGGGAGGGGATCTGTGCAGCTGAGGAAGGGGCATCACCCTATGTGCAGCATGTGCTCATATATGCCCAGCATGCAGCCTGCTTCTATTCCACACCTGCCATACTTACTTCCCACCAAAAGTTTCTTTGTATGAGATCCCTTACCTGCATTCTATGACATACAAGCTCTGCTCACTTCTCCTGCGAAATCACATCAGGCAGGGAAGTCTTGAGGGGCAAGTGCTATTTCCATTCTCCATACCACCTTTGCCACTTGTTTTACTATAATGGACTCTATTCACAAAGTTCGGTAAAATCATTTTTTTCGGTAAAACACCTCATTCAGTATTTTACACTTTTTTTTCAAATTCATTAAAGTTTTTCCGCATGAGGCAGAAATTCGAATAAACATGCTGAATTCACTAAGCCCTGCTCGGTAAGTGTCACTTACCAGCCGTGGAGCAGGTCAGCCAGCATTCAGGGAAGGGAACTGTGTGTATGACTGCGAGGTTTTCTCTGCAGTGTTTCCTGTCATTCAAATAGATGTGCTGCAGCCACCAGGGGGAGCTCTTCTGCAGGCCAGAATACAGATTTTCACATTGAATGCTGAAAAGCCCTCAGAAATGTCACCTTCCTCTGCTTTGATACAGTAAAAGACCCACCCGATACCCCATCGCATTAAAGAGGCACTATGACGAAAAACTGTAAAATTTAAAATCTGTGCAAACATATACAATAATTTTTCCAGAGTAAAATGAGCCATAAATCACTTTTTCCTATGTTACTGTCACTTACAGTAGGTAGTAGAAATCTGACTGAAGCGACAGGTTCTGGACTAGTCCATCTCTTCATTGGGGATTCTCAGGGATTTATTTATTTTCAAAAGCACTTAGTGAATGGCAGTTGCTCTGTTCAACTGCCAAAAAACTGTGCAGCAAGCAGGGAGGCTGGCCAGCATCATTGTTTAAAGAGGAACTCCAGTGAAAATAATGTAGTAAAAAAAAGTGCTTCATTTTTTACCATAATTATGTATAAATGATTTAGTCAGTGTTTGCTCACTGTAAAATCTGTAGTCTCCCCGATTTACTTTCTGACATTTATTACATGGTGACATTTTTACTGTAGGCAGGTTATGTAGCTGCTCCTAGCTGTTCTGGCTGTTACAGACAGCTGTAAACAGCTAATTCCTGTCTGTGAACATTGTTACATTGTGGCAGTTTGCCCAGAGTACCGCAGTACTCAGAGCTTCTTGTGGGAGGGGTTTCAGCACAAAATCAGTCATACAGTGCCCCCTGATGGTCTGTTTGTGAAAAGCATTATATTTCTCATGTAAAAGGGGGTATCAGCTACTGATTGGGATAAAGTTCAAAACTAGGTTGGAGTTTCTCTTTAAATCCTTTGTAAGGAATATCTTTATAAAGAATAAAAGCCTTGCTGAGAATCCCCTACAAAGAGATGGACTAGTCCAAAACCTGTCGCTTCTGTCAGATTTCTACTACCTACTGTAAGTGACAGCAACATAGGAGAAAAGTCATTTATGGCTCATTTTACTCTGAAAAAAGTGTACTTATTTGTTTGTTTGCACATATTTTAAATTTATAAAACAAAATTTTGACGTAGTGCCCCTTTAAATCAGTGTGAGAAGCAGGGCTGTGTGGCTTTCCCTATTGGCTGCCTGGCTCTCCCCAAACTGTCTGTCAAATCTACTGCACAGAGAGAGCATGGGGAGAGTGAGTTATCGGCTGCTATGAGCTGGAGAAAAATACCGGACACTTTTTTGCTTGGTAAACCAAATGCGGAAATCTTTGTGAATTGCAATTTCTTGAGGCAATTACCGCACAAGTTGGTAATGTACCTCACTAGTCGGTAATATTAATTTTCAGTACGGTAATCAGTTTAGTGAATTGTAATTTGGGAAGGTGATCGGTAAAATCAGAATGCGGTAATGCTTTGTGAATGGAGCCCAATGTGGGGAAATGTAGCCTGGCAGTTTGTCGCATCGCATTGCTCAGCCCACCAGCTGTATACAGATGGGACAGGCTGCAAGAAGGAATAGCGTTTTAAAAGGACATTTTAGTCCTTGAAAGAAGTAGTCCGTCCATCATTGCTTTTGTATATTGTTATAGTTGATTATCAACCTGACTGCTTTGAGAATTTGCCTTGTTTAGTTAGGTTTTAACTAGGCCTTGAGCTTAGGTGCATGTTTACTCACTAGCAATTCTGCAAGGCTCTAGAGGTGCTACTTTTTGGGGAATGCTGACTGTGCTTGTCTCCCTTGTTTACACAGGCTGTTTACTTATTACTCCTGTGACATACTTGCATGTCGTAAGCTCTGTTGGATATGATGTAGGCGACGGAAACGTAAGGAACTATTAGATAGGGAAAAGCTGTATCCCTGAACGTATCACCCAACCAGCAACTATGTGCGATTTTCGAAAAGCTGCCCTTTTACATACCAGGGTGAGCTGTTTTTTTTGGCTTTACCCTGCACCCAGAATTTCCAGGCGCCTGAATTGCATGAATGGCTCTTTTCTACCCCTTTTAGCAAATCTGTTGGACTGCCCCACCCACAGCTAGGTACATAAAGAATGAATCTGCGTCACCACACTTGTGGGATTACAATTTTTACTTTAAACCAAACCCGCAGCAGCCAAAATGCATGAGGCCTCGTTCATAGTGATGCGTTGCATCATACCTGCTGCTTTGTAATGTGGCTTGCTGCTGGGCTATGCATCACCTATAGTGTGTCAGGTGCATTGCAGTATGACAGCATGTGGTATGGTAAAGCGCTGCATGCAGTACATTACCGCAAAATGCACCTGGTAACAAACCTTTCAAAACTACAAAAACTAGATCCCCATAATCAGTAATGAGATGATTCATATGCGTGGAGGTGGATGAATATAAATTTACACTAATTGGGCTCCTACATGGTTTCCAAAGGTTTTACCACGGCTCATTCCCTCCTCGTCTCCCTCCCCTGCTCTGGTACCTTTTAATATTCAACTGCCCGGACAGTAGAATCCTCCCGGTGGGCAGTGCCTGTAACCATACACAAGCGCATGCACACTGGGCATTTACAGGTTTCCATCAATGCAGACCCAGTAACTTTGTACAAGCATTTTTTTCCTGTGCAGCCTTGATTTCACAAACCGCGCACGTTCAGTAACAGTGGCATAGTGGTTAGCGCTGGGTTCCTGGTTTGAATCCCAGTCAGATTAACATCTGCAAGGAGTTTGTATGTTCTGCCTGTGTCTGCGTGGGTTTCCTCCGTGCACTCTGGTTTCCTCCCACATCCCAAAGACTTACAGATAAATTAATTGGCTTGCCTCTAAATTGGCCCTAGACTACAATACATACACTACATACAATATATACACTACACGATCTAGATATAGGACTATGGTAGGGATTAGATTGTAAGCCCCCTTTGAGGGACAGTTAAGTAACAAGACAATATACTCTGTACAGTGCTGCGTAAGATGACGCTATATAAATAGTAAATAACAATAATGTGAAAGGTAACATGAAAGTCAATAGACTTTCAGGTTACCCCACTTACCGCATCCCAGGAGAGATCCGTCAAAACACAGGGAACAGCTCCTAGTGTGAAAGCCCCCTAGGCATGATGCAAGGCGTGTGAGCAGTGTTAGGCTTGGTGTAAGGAGGCAAGCAGTGTTAGGCCTGGTGTAAGGAGGCAAGCAGTGTTAGGCCTGGTGTAAGGAGGCAAGCAGTGTTAGGCCTGGTGTAAGGAGGTAAGCAGTGTTAGGCCTGGTGTAAGGAGGTAAGCAGTGTTAGGCCTGGTGTAAGGAGGCAAGCAGTGTTAGGCCTGGTGTAAGAAGGTAGGTAGTATAACGTGTGTAAACTGTGTTCGGCCTGGTGCAAGGTGTTTTACGCAGTGTTATTCCCAGTGTAAGGCATGTAAGCAGTGTTAGGCCTGGTGTAAGGAGGTAGGTAGTGTAAGGCGTGCAAGTAGCATTAGGCCTGGTGTAAGGAGGCAAGCGGTGTTAGGTCTGGTGAAAGGATGTAAATAGTGTTAGGACCAGTGTTAGCAGTGTTAGGCCTAGTGTAAGGGGACAAGCAGTGTTAGGCCCAGTGTAAGTGTAAGGCATGTAAGCAGTATCATTCCTGGTGTAAGGAGGTTTTGAAGCTAGATAAATGCTTTACCTTAGTTATCCTTTGCAAGCAGTGGAATTAGCACCTAATTCCACTGCTTGGATCATTTTGTCTTGTCATTTGCACACAGCATGCTGCAAGAAAATTGAGACGGTGTGAAACAATCCAAACGTTCTGGCTCACTCCTAGAGAATGCATTGAGCGAGTCCCGGACACTTTGCCTCCGTTTTGGCCTGTGTCTTGCCTCTGTTCTCCTTTTACTGCAGGCTAGCATTGTATGGAACTTTGAAAGGCATGATCAACACAGGAGAAGGCGTAGTTGTTTGTTTTTGTTTTTTGTTTTTTTTGTATTTAAAAAAAAAAAGTTTAAATATTTGAAACCTCCAAAAATGGAAATCCAATGGAAACATGATAGTAGTTTCTTAATCCCTCAAGATAAGCTTGCTTAATATTTTATTTTTTTTATGCATGAATGTACAGCTTTTTATCCCTAGCATGTCGTGTTTTCATTTTCCCATGTGCTTCTTTTCAAGGCCTGTAGAGGGCAGCAGAGATTGCATGCTTGCAGAGTTTGTGAGAACTCGTCCTTTGCCTACAATTGGTTGGAAAGGTGGGGAGATTATGGAATATAAAGGAACGTGCTCAGATCACCTTACCTGCTCAGAGATTTCTACATTTGCCTTGTTTACAAAGCCAAATTTACCCCAAGAGGCAGCTTTTCACCCAGCAAGCCAGTGGCACATTACACAGTGATGATACGCAGGTACGTAGAGTGTTAGAAAACCAATGTGTTACCTCAACTAAACAATGCAATTGTGTCCAGAATTTCATTGATGTACTCGGTCTATATATGATCATTTCTTTTTTTTTTGTGATCAAACTTTTTAACAAATGGTTAGCAGCTCCGTGTTGGAGTGAAACGTCTGTGTCCCCTCATGTTATATTATGGTGAAGCCAAAACACTAAAAAGCTAAAATGGCAATTGATCTGCCAGTGACATTCACAAATACATGCTGGAAATAGAGATTGCCAATGAGATGCAAATAATTTCAAATTGATGCAGTATTATGCAAATTGTGTATGCAGCCTGAACATGAACCAGTCCTATCCTGCTGAGGTAAAATTTTAATTTCCATTTTCAAGCTGCATGCATTTGCATAAAACATTTGCATAATCCTGCATCAACTTAAAATTATTTGCATCTTATTGACATCCCTAGCTGGAAACTTTTGAGGACTGTGCAATCATTTTTGGAAAGATTTCCCTATCGTCCATTTCCTAACGCGCATCACTTCTAGTATTTATAGTGGATGAGCAACTTAGAACAATATATTTTAGATTTAGCTAGTCGGAAGATGGGTTAGAACTTTTCTCAGTTTTATATTTTATTTTTGGTCACGGATTGGGTGTATTTGCCCTACTTAGGGTTATAGTTTAAGATTTATGCGCTTCTGATTGGCCGGTTGCGATAAAATGATCATGACATACTTCTGATTCCTGTTTTAGTCTACACAGGAACTAGCAAAGACACATGATGCAAATTGTTCCAAGTTGATGCAGGATTATACGAATCATGTATGGATGAAAACGGACAGTAAGGCTCCCTGCACACTGCTTGAGATTCCAATTCCTAATCGGTTTTTACATCCGATTCTGATTTTTAATTGTTACTGCATACTGCCTTTTTTCCTCCTTTTTTCTGTTGATTGCATTTAGGGTAAATCGGAATCGCAAAACGGATTTGCAGTGTGCAGGGAGCCTAAGGCCTCTTTTCCACGGACTGTTGAAAGGCAGTGAAATGCCTCTCAAACTCTCACAACTGCTCACTGCTGCCTGGTAACTGCTTGCTGAGCACACAGTTCAACAGTCTTTTGAATCATGCCTCGGTTTTATTTGGGCCATTTCAAATCAAATTTGCATGAGATTTGCATCTCATTGAACATCCTTAATAGCAGTTAATTGGCCACGTGATCGATATGTAATTTTACCAAAGTAAAATTGATATTTTGTCCCATTGACTGGGCCGTCTAGAACAGGATGTGAGACGGAAAGCTCTATTATGGAGTATAGTCGGCAATAGAAGAAAAAACATGTTTTAGCAGCATGCAAAGAGTCAGATCTGTGAGGTTTTTGTTACTTGTGACACCAATGAAAAGATTTGAGCAAAAGTTATAGCCCTTCCCTATTCTCTTAAAAGAAAAAAAAAAAGCGTGTATGTACAGTACAAAATATTAATAACCAGGCTATTTCACTTGTTTTGCTGCCTGAAAGAGTTAATTTCTAGGCATGCACGGTGACAGCTTCTGTCTTGTCGGGAATATAGTAAATCTCATTGATGAGCAAATAACAGCCATAAAAGTTTTCCTGGCAAAATACAACTTCTAAGAGCAGAGGGAGATGAAACAAGGTCAATAGTTCGTGTATTTTCATTTAGGGACACAAGGGGCTCTATTCATAAAAGGTTACCGCAAGTTTTCCGCTCAAAACAGCGTTTTTTCCCGTCCATTTAGCAAAGTGGGCATTCATAAAAGCTGTTCCCGCATGAAAATCTACAATCCCCCAGCAGAGCGAGAAATTTCCGCCTTCTCCAGTGTTTTTCTAGATTTATCTAGAAAAAAGTAACAAAATGGTCATTCATAAAGTTGAGGAGAAGCGGTATGTGGACGGGAAATACCGCTTCCTCTGATTTTGCGGATTACATACAAGTGAATGGGACAGACCTCCCAGAGAGAGCAGTGCACGGAGGGACTCTGCCGGCTGAAGTGTTTCCGCATGCCTTCCGACAGCTTACCGCCAGCCGTCAGCGGGAGATCTCCGCACTTGCATCGCAGCTGGCAAGATTTTTTTGAATGACCACCCAGAAGTGTAAAATACCGCTGCGGTATTTTACCTCTACGAGTATTTACGCCACAAGTTTTTTATGAATAGAGCCCTTAACCCTCCTGGCGGTTAATTTTTTTTGCCAAAATGGCAAAAATCCTTTTTTTTTTTATTTTTTTTTTTGTGTTTCATGTAAAGCTACCAGAGTGGTAGCTACATGAAACACCACTAGAGGGCGCATGTGTCCCTCTAGTGCGATCGTCGCCGGCATCGAATAGCAAACAGGGGAACGCGTATATAACGCGCTCCCCTGTTTGGCTTCTCCTGTCGCCATGGCGACGATCGGAATGACGTCATGGACGTCAGCCGACGTCCTGACGTCAGGACACCTCCGATCCAGCCCATAGCGCTGCCCGGAACTCATTGGTCCGGGCAGCGCAGGGCTCTGGCGGGGGGGGGGGGCCTCTTGCGCCGCTGCGTACGGGCGATCGCCGCAGAGCGGCGGCGATCAAGCTGTACGCGCGGCTAGCAAAGTGCTAGCTGCGCGTACAGCATTTTAAATGGAGCAAATCGCTCCACCAGGGGCTGAGATATCTTCCTGCGCGGCATAGCCCGAGCTCAGCTCGGGCTTACCGCCAGGAAGGTTAATAGGCTACCACTGAGCTGAGACAAGAAAACATTCAATCTACTTTGTAAATGTTTAAAAGAGAAATACAATTTCTCATCCATTTATTTTCACCTCGAATTCACTTTAAGTCTAGAAGCCAGTGTGGCGATTTGGGCAGTTTTTTCATTTTAGACAGTTTTAGTTAATTTTGTTCCGGCAATGGAAATGATGTGGGGCCTAGAGGAATCTTGCCTAACATGGGGAGGACATAAAAACTTCATGTCCTTTTATAGGAAACAAACCTGGGACTCTAGTGCTGCAAGGTGAGAGTGCTGCTCACCTGCCTCCCAATACTTCTGACAAAATGTTCTCTCATGAATCCTCCAAGGTAAGTAACCCACTAGTAATATCACCTGTTGCAATGTAATCCTTAAAGGAAACCTGTACACAGAGAAAAAGAAAACAGTAGAGCTTACATGGGGCTTCTCCCAGCCCCCTGCAGTCGCCCTATCGCGCCGGTACTCAAAGATCCTCCGGTCACCTGCTGCAGCTCACTTTCATTTTGTCAGTTGGTGCCCACTGCACGTGCGTCCTCGCTCCCGCTCATGCCAAGAACGTCCTGCGCAGGACGTTTCCGACTTGCAAGTTGGGGGTAAGGAAAATGAGCCGTGGCGGGGGACCGTATAATCTTTGAGTACTGGTGCAGGACAGGATGGCTGCAGGGGGCTGGGAGAAGCCCCAGGTACGTTAAACTTCAGAAACACTTACCTGAGGAGAGGGAAGCCTCTTCTGGCATGAGCGTGGCTTTGCTGCAGCCACGAGAGTTCAACCACGCCTGCACAGTAGCACCGAGCCACCCATGCATGAGCAGCTTACTGTGCAGAGGCGCCCGAACTTGCGCACTATGGCTGTGCTTGAAGAGGAGAGCAGCCCTGATCAGAACCACAAGCCCTTGTTGGTAATCCTTGGAGGGTCTGTGAGGGGTAACAGAGGACTGGAGGATGTGGTGGGAAGCCTCTTTAGGATACAGAGGCTTCGCTCTTCTTAGGTAAGTATGTGACTTTGTACCGGAGATTTGGGTTGGGTGCACTTTAAATATCCTTTTTCCCTTGTTCATAATGTCATTTGAAATGCTGCTGAAGGCAACACTTTCTGCTCTGTAAGCACGGTGTGACGGGATAAGCATGGAGAATGGGAGAATTTAGATGATCCAAAAAGCTTGGACTGGGTTCATCAGTTTACAACTCTTAACTGGGTCATACCATATTGAAAGGGAGTTGCTGAAAGGTATGGTGTACACGCCTGCAACAATAATGGTTTATCCGGGAGAAGTCCCTGCTGTAACTGCTGCACAAGCTCTTAAAGTGGACCTGAACTCAGACCTCCTCTCTGCTCTAAAGGTTATAATGCTGCTGAGCATCTTTTAACCACTTGCCGACCGCCCACAGCCCATGGGCGGCGGCAAAGTGGACGCCTAAAGGACCGCAATACGCCTTCAGGCGGCGCGTCCTTTAGGCATGCCGGGGGAGCGATCGCGTCATTGATGACGCGCGCTTCCCCCGGCAACTGGCTCCGCCCACCCGCCGTAACATCCCGCCGGCCATACGGAAGCGCCGGCGGGATGTTAACCCCGCGATCGCCGCTACAAAGTGTATAATACACTTTGTAATGTATACAAAGTGTATTATACAGGCTGCCTCCTGCCCTGGTGGTCCCAGTGTCCGAGGGACCACCAGGGCAGGCTGCAGCCACCCTAGTCTGCACCCAAACACACTGATCTGCCCCCCCCCGCCCACTGATCGCCCACAGCACCCCTCAGACCCCCCCCTGCCCACCCCCCAGACCCCTGTTTGCACCCAATCACCCCCCTAATAACCCATCAATCACTCCCTGTCACTATCTGTCAACGCTATTTTTTTTTTATCCCCCCCCCTGCCCCCTGCCCCCTCCTGATCACCCCCCCACCCCTCAGATTCTCCCCAGACCCCCCTCCCCCCCCTGTGTACTGTATGCATCTATCTTCCCTGATAACCTGTCAATCACCCGTCAATCACCCATCAATCACCCCCTGTCACTGCCACCCAACAATCAGCCCCTAACCTGCCCCTTGCGGGCAATCTGATCACCCACCCACACCAATAGATCGCCCGCAGATCCGACATCAGATCACCTCCCAAATCCATTGTTTACATCTATTCTCTCCTCTAAACACCCACTAATTACCCATCAATCACCCATCAATCACCCCCTATCACCACCTGTCACTTTTACCTATCAGATCAGACCCTAATCTGCCCCTTGCGGGCACCCAATCACCCGCCAACACGCTCAGATTGCCCTCTGACCCCCCCTTATCAATTCGCCAGTGCATTAATTACATCTGTTCTTCCCTGTAATAACCCACTGATCACCTGTCAATCACCTGCCAATCACCTATCACCCATCAATCACCCCCTGTCACTGCCACCCATCAATCAGCCCCTAACCTGCCCCTTGCGGGCAATCTGATCACCCACCCACACCATTAGATCGCCTGCAAACCCGCCGTCAGATTACCTCCCAAATGTATTGTTTACATCTGTTATCTTCTCTAAACACCCACTAATTACCCATCAATCACCCATCAATCACCCCCTATCACCACCTGTCACTGTTACCTATCAGATCAGACCCTAAGCTGCCCCTTGCGGGCACCCAATCACCCGCCAACACGCTCAGATTGCCCTCTGACCCCCCCTTATCAATTCGCCAGTGCATTAATTACATCTGTTCTTCCCTGTAATAACCCACTGATCACCTGCCAATCACCTATCACCCATCAATCACCCCCTGTCACTGCCACCCATCAATCAGCCCCTAACCTGCCCCTTGCGGGCAATCTGATCACCCACCCACACCATTAGATCGCCCGCAGATCCGACATCAGATCACCACCCAAGCGCAGTGTTTCCATCTATTCTCTCCTCTAAACACCCACTAATTACCCATCAATCACCCCCTATCACCACCTGTCACTGTTACCCATCAGATCAGACCCTAATCTGCCCCTTGCGGGCACCCAATCACCCGCCTACACGCTCAGATTGCCCTCAGACCCCCCCTTATCAATTCGCCAGGGCATTATTTACATCTGTCCTTCCCTGTAATAACCCACTGATCACCTGTCAATCACCTGTCAATCACCCATCAATCACCCCCTGTCACTGCCACCCATCAATCACCGCTGTCACTGCCACCCATCAATCAGCCCCTAACCTGCCCCTTGCGGGCAAACTGATCACCCACCCACACCAATAGATCGCCCGCAGATCCGACGTCCGATCACCTCCCAAGTGCAGTGTTCACATCTGTTCTCTACCCTAAACACCCACTAATTACCCATCAATCACCCCCTGTCACTGCTACCTATCAGATTAGACCCCTATCTGCCCCTAGGGCACTCAATCACCCGCCCACACCCTCAGAATGCCCTCAGACCCCAGCCCTGATCACCTCGCCAGTGCATTGCTTGCATCTATTCCCCCCTCTAATCACACCTTGAGACACCCATCAATCACCTCCTGTCACCCCCTAGCACACCTACCCATCAGATCAGGCCCTAATTTGCCCCGTGTGGGCTCCTGATCACTCGGCCAAACCCTCAGATCCCCCTCAGACCCCCTTCCGATCACCTCCCCAGTGCATTGATTGCATCTATTTTCCCCTCTAACCACCCCCTGAGACACCCATCAATCACCTCCTGTCACCCCCCTAGCACTCCTATCCATCAGATCAGGCCCAATACAACCTGTCATCTAAAAGGCCACCCTGCTTATGACCGGTTCCACAAAATTTGCCCCCTCATAGACCACCTGTCATCAAAATTTGCAGATGCTTATACCCCTGAACAGTCATTTTGAGACATTTGGTTTCCAGACTACTCACGGTTTTGGGCCCGTAAAATGCCAGGGCGGTATAGGAACCCCACAAGTGACCCCATTTTAGAAAAAAAGACACCCCAAGGTATTCTGTTAGGTGTATGACGAGTTCATAGAAGATTTTATTTTTTGTCAAAAGTTAGCGGAAATTGATTTTTATTGGGTTTTTTTCACAAAGTGTCATTTTTCACTAACTTGTGACAAAAAATAAAATCTTCTATGAACTCGCCATACACCTAACGGAATACCTTGGGGTGTCTTCTTTCTAAAATGGGGTCACTTGTGGGGTTCCTATACTGCCCTGGCATTTTAGGGGCCCTAAACCGCGAGGAGTAGTCTAGAAAACAAATGCCTCAAAATGACCCGTGAATAGGACGTTGGGCCCCTTAGCGCACCTAGGCTGCAAAAAAGTGTCACACGTGGTACCGCCGTACTCAGGAAAAGTAGTATAATGTGTTTTGGGGTGTATTTTTACACATACCCATGCTGGGTGGGAGAAATTTCTATGTAAATGGTCAATTGTGTGTAAAACAAATCAAACAATTGTCATTTACAGAGATATTTCTCCCACTTAGCATGGGTATGTGTAAAAATACACCCCAAAACACATTATACTACTTCTCCTGAGTACGGCGGTACCACATGTGTGGCACTTTTTTACACCCTAAGTACGCTAAGGGGCCCAAAGTCCAATGAGTACCTTTAGGATTTCACAGGTCATTTTGAGACATTTGGTTTCAAGACTACTCCTCACGGTTTAGGGCCCCTAAAATGCCAGGGCAGTATAGTAACCTCACAAATGACCCCATTCTAGAAAGAAGATACCCAAAGCTATTCCGTTAGGAGTATGGTGAGTTCATAGAAGATTTTATTTTTTGTCAAAAGTTAGCGGAAAATTGATTTTTATTGTTTTTTTCACAAAGTGTCATTTTCCACTAACTTGTGACAAAAAATAAAATCTTCTATGAACTCACCATACTCCTAACGGAATACGTTTGGGTGTCTTCTTTCTAAAATGGGGTCATTTGTGGGGTTCCTATACTGAACTGGCATTTTAGGGGCCCTAAACCGTGAGGAGTAGTCTGGAAATCAAATTTCGCAAAATGACCTGTGAAATCCTAAAGGTACTCATTGGACTTTGGGCCCTTTAGCGCAGTTAGGGTGCAAAAAAGTGCCACACATGTGGTATTGCCATACTCGGGAGAAGTAGTACAATGTGTTTTGGGGTGTATTTTTACACATACCCATGCTGGGTGGGAGAAATACCTCTGTAAATGACAATCTTTTGATTTTTTTACACACAATTATCCATTTACAGAGTTATTTCTCCCACCCAGCATGGGTATGTGTAAAAATACACCCCAAAACACATTGTACTACTTCTCCCGAGTACGGCGATACCACATGTGTGGCACTTTTTTGCACCCTAACTGCGCTAAAGGGCCCAAAGTCCAATGAGTACCTTTAGGATTTCACAGGTCATTTTGCGGAATTTGATTTCCAGACTACTCCTCACGGTTTAGGGCCCCTAAAATGCCAGGGCAGTATAGGAACCCCACAAATGACCCCATTTTAGAAAGAAGACACCTCAAGGTATTCCGTTAGGAGTATGGTGAGTTCATAGAAGATTTTATTTTTTGTCACAAGTTAGTGGAAAATGACACTTTGTGAAAAAAACAATAAAAATCAATTTTCCGCTAACTTTTGACAAAAAATAAAATCTTCTATGAACTCACCATACTCCTAACGGAATACCTTGGGGTGTCTTCTTTCTAAAATGGGGTCATTTGTGGGGTTCCTATACTGCCCTGGCATTTTAGGGGCCCTAAACCGTGAGGAGTAGTCTGGAAATCAAATTCCGCAAAATGACTTGTGAAATCCTAAAGGTACTCATTGGACTTTGGGCCCTTTAGCGCAGTTAGGGTGCAAAAAAGTGCCACACATGTGGTATCGCCGTACTCGGGAGAAGTAGTACAATGTGTTTTGGGGTGTATTTTTACACATACCCATGCTGGGTGGGAGAAATAACTCTGTAAATGGACAATTGTGTGTAAAAAAAAATGAAAAAATTGTCATTTACAGAGATATTTCTCCCACCCAGCATGGGTATGTGTAAAAATACACCCCAAAACACATTCTACTACTTCTCTTGAGTACGGCAATACCACATGTGTGGCACTTTTTTGCAGCCTAACTGCGCTAAGGGGCCCAAAGTCCAATGAGCACCTTTAGGCTTTACAGGGGTGCTTACAAATTAGCACCCCCCAAAATGCGAGGACAGTAAACACACCCCACAAATGACCCCATTTTGGAAAGTAGACACTTCAAGGTATTCAGAGAGGGGCATGGTGAGTCCGTGGCAGATTTCATTTTTTTTTGTCGCAAGTTAGAAGAAATGGATTCTTTTTGTTTTTCTTTTTTTTTGTCACAAAGTGTCATTTTCCGCTTACTTGTGACAAAAAATAATATCTTCTATGAACTCACTATGCCTCTCAGTGAATACTTTGGGATGTCTTCTTTCCAAAATGGGGTCATTTGGGGGGTATTTATACTATCCTGGAATTCTAGCCCCTCATGAAACATGACAGGGGGTCAGAAAAGTCATAGATGCTCGAAAATGGCAAAATTCACTTTTTGCACCATAGTTTGTAAACGCTATAACTTTTACCCAAACCAATAAATATACACTGAATGGTTTTTTTTTTAATCAAAAACATGTTTGTCCACATTTTTCGCGCTGCATGTATACAGAAATTTTACTTTATTTTAAAATTGTCAGCACAGAAAGTTAAAAAAATCATTTTTTTGCCAAAATTCATGTCTTTTTTGATATAATAAAAAGTAAAAATCGCAGGAGCAATCAAATAGCACCAAAAGAAAGCTTTATTAGGGCCCTTTTCCACCTGCAATCGCTAGCGTTCACGCTGAACGCTAGCGATTGCTGAATCGCAAAACCGGCGATTCCCCCGACGTTTGCGGCCGCGATTTTGCTATGCTATGCACTGCATAGCAAAATCGCGGCAATTATCGCTCCGCCGTGCGTTCGCGTTCCCGACAAAAGCGAATCGCGGTAGTGGAAATGACCTACCGCGATTCCTATGTTAAAAAGCAAACCGTAGCGATTGTAAAATCGCTAGCGGTTTGCGGTTTTGCGATTCAGCCAGCGCAAACGCGCTGGTGGAAAAGGGCCCTTAGTGACAAGAAAAGGAGCCAAAATTCATTTAGGTGGTAGGTTGTATGAGCGAGCAATAAACCGTGAAAGCTGCAGTGGTCTGAATGGAAAAAAAGTGGCCGGTCCTTAAGGGGTAGAAAGACTGTGGTCCTCAAGTGGTTAAACAAAAAAAACATTTTTGTTACAGCTGATACAAATCCTAAATTAAAGCTGCACAGTTTCTACTTCCTGATTCATGGAAGCAGACATATTGTTTACAGCCTGTGCTTTCTAATGTGCTTATCTGCCATAGACAGTCATGTGACACAGGGGAGGATCAAATTACAATTCAAAGGGGAACTGAAGAGAGAGGTATATGGAGGCTGTCATGTTTATTTCCTTTTAATCAATACCAGTTACCTGGCGGCCCTGCTGGTCTATTTCTCTGCAGTAGTATCTGATTAAAACCAGAAACAAGCATGCAGCTAGTCTTGTCAGATCAGACTTATAAGTCTGAACCACTGAAACACCTGATCTGCTGCATGCTTGTTCAGGGGCTATGGCTAATAGTATTAGAGGCAGAGGATCAGCAGGGCTGCCAGGCAACTGGTATTGTCTAAAAGGAAATAAACATGACAGCCTCCATATACCTCTCTCTTCAGTTCCCCTTGAAGATTAGACACAAATGAGGGGAAATTAGACAGGCTAAACCCTCTGAATACATACAGGGTGCATTTCTCTGTTTTCCTTCTGTCCTGTGCAAGAGTTCAGGTCCACTTTAACTGGCCTTCCTTTCATTAGCACCCATGACACTTTGATATGACCCATCTCCCTTTCACTGTACACGGATAATGGTGTTAATCCTTTATGAAACCAGATGTTTCCAGTGTTCTGCAACCAAACATTTACTGACTTTTAGTTCCACTTATCTACAAGTTACCAGGGGATGGGCATGTTGCAATAAGGTGGTCATGTGACTGATTTAATTTTATTTACTTTTTGGTGGGGAAGATGCTGAACGTTTTGCAGATGTATTTGTGAATGTTACAAGATTCATTTTATGTCAATTTGTACTTTTTCTTTTGTGAGCTGTTGAATCACCACTGGTGTACATCCAAAGCATTCATTCCCACGTTAAGGAGCAATGCAAAACATAAATATATTGTACTAAAGCTATGCTAAGGCACACAGTCCATTGTTCTACCCAAATAACGTCACTTTAAAGTCCCTGATGACTTGCAGTGGAATCAAGGGAGTTGTTTAAATGGGAGGTGGGCGGGATCAGGGTGGGAGGGGCTTGGGTGAGGGTGGGAGGGGCACATTGCAACTGTTTCCATTTCTTTTTTAAAATAATATTTTTGCCATGTTTCCTTCCACTGTTGTGTGTTCTTTGCTGAGCAGGATGTACGAAGGACTTGCACATGTGTGTGTATATATTGTCTGTCTGTGTGTAGTTATTACACTGTGTCTCTGTTACTCGTTTTATTTTGCAGAACATGCTGAATACTAGAAGTTTTGATGATAAATACTGTTTTTTGGAAGTAAAAACAATTTATTATGTATTTGTAGCAAAACCATTTTTCTCAGTAAAATGCAGTTTCATTCCAAATGTGTCTGGTTGTCCTTTTTGTTTGTAACGTAAAGAGTCGCATAAAAGAGGCGATAGAAAGTAAACTAGCCACTCCTATCACATTCTAAAATGGAGGACAACAGTTTAAAGTGAACCAGAGACGAAAAACCATCATGTATTTTACCCATATATATCAGTGGGAACATTAGAGAAAACATCTACCCTGCTCTGTTTCATTCTTCACTGCTCAGCCTGCCTGTTAGCAGCCCTGATAAAATCCCCAACTGAGCATTAAGTCTGGCTTTGCTCAGGAATCATTATAGCTGAGTCATTATAGCATAGCCAGAAGGGGGCAGGCTTGGGCTTGAAAAGACATCAGAGAAGACACTCGGCTAAAAAGATTCCTGAGCAAAGACAGACTGAATGCTAAGTCAGGGATTTTATCAGGGCTGATAACAAGCAAGCTGAGCAGTGAAGAATGAAGCAGACAACAGGGTAGGTGTTTTCTCTAATGTTCCCACTGATATATATGGTAAAATACATGAGGGTGCTTTGTCTCTGGTTCACTTTAAGTACACCTGAGAGAATACTTTACTTCACTTCATTAATTCTCTGGCATGTTCTACATGCCTAAATAATATTTTGTTTCGTATGCAGAGTCCTGCCGATTTGTATGGTTTCTGTGTCATGGTGGAGAGCACCATCTTGAATCTTATGACATTACGGCCCGGAAGCTAGACCAATACCTTAAAGGGATACTGTAGGGGGGTCGGGGAAAATGAGTTGAAGTTACCCGGGGCTTCTAATGGTCCCCCACAAACATCCTGTGCCCGCGCAGCCACTCACCGATACTCCGGCCCCGCCTCCGGCTCACTTCTGGAATTTCAGACTTTAAAGTCTGAAAACCACTGTGCCTGCGTTGCAGTGTCCTCGCTCCCGCTGATGTCACCAGGAGCGTACTGCGCAGGCCCAGTATGGTCTGTGCCTGCGCCGTGCGCTCCTGGTGACATCAGGGGAAGTGAGGACACGGCAACGCAGTCGCAGTGGTTTTCAGACTTTAAAGTCTGAAATTCCAGAAGTGAACTGGAGGCGGGGCCAGAGCATCGGTGAGTGGCTGCGTGGGCACAGGACGTTTGCAGGGGACCATTGGAAGCCCCGGGTAAGTTCAACTCATTTTCCCCCGCCCCCCTACAGTATCCCTTTAAAGGACACCTGACCTGAGGCAAAGCTACCTAAGGTAAGCACTGAGCTACGTTCATGCTGGATCCACATACCTTTGTGAATTGTCTGTTTCTCTCCTCGTAATCACGTTTTAAAAATGTGACTTTAGTTTAAAGTCAAATTATCAGACAGGAAGAGGCAGGCTTGCTGCAATCACCTCCTATCACCTTCCCATTCCCTTCTCTTAAAGGATACATCTGACAATTAAAAAAAAATCAATGTACTTACCTGGGGCTTCTTCCAGCCCCTGGAAGCCTATGTATCCCTTGCAGTAGCCACAGTCCAAGCCCATCTCCCAGGGCCACTGCCAACCTGACTCCCTCCCCTATACAATTCCATAATCTCTAGTGACGCCCCCTTCCCTCCCACATATGGCTTCCTTGGTGATCTTGGGCTTCGCCTCCAATATAGCTTCCCTGGTGGTGTAGAGTGAACCAAACAAATGCACAGTGGGAAAACCACTTGGGGACCAAATTTGATGGTTCCCAAAGCCATATTTGGCCTGTGGGCCAGAGTTTAACATGTATGTATTAAGGGGAGTGAATGGGGTGGGGAAGAGCAGGAAATGAGAGGATGATGGGAGGAAACATTGCAGCAAGCCTTCCTGTTCCGTGCAGGGGGGGGGGGGGGGGGGGGGGAGAGCAATGGACAACACACAAGAGATATATGGATCCAGCATGAACATAGTTCTGTGCTTACCTTCGGTAGCTTTACCTCAGGTCAGATGTGGTGAACAGATACTGTATCTACCAGATGTCAATCTTTTAACCATTTAGCTTGAGCCCCACCCCAATATTAGAGGATTGCATTACATATGTAAATATCTTATCTGATATTCTCCTTGATGAAGTTTCTTACTTAGTACTGCTTGCTGGTGTCCATAGCCTCACCCTTATGCTGTATCAGCCTGCAGGTCCTCACTTCTATCTACCCACAGACACCCAATGAGACACCGACTTTCATGATGTATGATCGTTTGGGCTTTCCCAGCCAGCTGCCATTGTTTGCCAAATATCAGAGCAGCATTAAAGATGTGTGGACAGGTAGGCAGCAAGTATTCTTTAAGATGCTCTGCCATTCTTTGGAATTATTGCACAGTGGTGGGATCTTACAATCAGCGTTTTCCATCTGTGGATATTTTTCCAGCAGGTTGGGGGCTGCTCTGGCTGAGTCACCATGGCACCTGTTAATATTGACACTGTGTGGGGGAAAGGCAAACACATTGCTCAGGCTTGGAATGAGTTTGGAAACAGTGAGGCGGTGCAGGGCTGATAATGACACAGAGGTGTCCACATTCCTCTCCTGCCTCTGAGGTATCTGGCAGGCCTCTGACAATCTCACTTAGGTGCAGTCTGAAGAGTTAGGTAAACCTTTCATATCTTTAAGAGTTACCTGCAGCCAACCCATGAGAGAAAGGGAGCAGTGTGATGGAGCTGTGGGGCCTTGTGAGCTGACTTATTAAACACTTCAGCACCATCAAAGCCAGGACTGCGCAAACAGATGGTGTCCTTGTCTAGATTACATTTGTTTAACCTATCTAACTTTCCCAAAATATGTGCGTCTCCAAGGTCTGCCTGTTATTCAAGCTTAAGTGACTTCGGCCTTGCACCTGCAGAAGAACCACAACTCCCAGCAGCTGACTGACAGAGACATGGCCGTTCCCCATGAATACCAACCTTCACCGTAGCGTTTTCATGTCCTTTGAGTCATCCAGTCATAGCTAATATGCCTTTGTAAGGAAGGTATTCCAGATGTCTAAGCCCCTTTCCTTGTACATTTTTTTATTATTCACTGCCTTTCTCACCATCCACTAAAAATAAATAAATAGCTAAACATTTTAGCGACCACTGCAGTTATTGTACTGTATGGGCTTGTAAGACAAGTCCGGCAAAAATGGCAAAGGAAATTTGGCAATTACGGCTAGAGCAGCGCTAAGGCAGTAATTTGGACACTGTCAAGAGACAAATTACGATAAAAAACCAGCGTAATTTTGCTGCCAGCAATAGCATTTGCTGTTTGTCTCATCAATTAATTTGAGCTGTGCCAAAAAATGTGTGAGAACCTTGGCCCTTGAGGCCTGGAGTTTGACGTCTCTTGCAGCACAGTGGCATAGTGGTTAGCGGTCTTGCCTTGCAGCACAGGGCCCCTGAATCCCAGCCAGGGCACTATCTGCATGGAGTTTGTATGTTCTCCTCATGTCTCTGTGGATTTTCTCTAGCACTCTGGTTTCCTCCCACATCCCAAAAACATACAGATAAGTTAACTGGCTTCCCCTTAAAGAGAACCCGAGGTGGGTTTGAAGAATATTATCTGCATACAGAGGCTGGATCTGCCTATACAGCCCAGCCTCTGTTGCTATCCCAAACCCCCCTAAGGTCCCCCTGCACTCTGCAATTCCTCATAAATCACAGCCACGCTGCTGACAAACAGCTTGTCAGAGCTGGCTGTGTTTATCTCTATAGTGTCAGTCTGCTGCTCTCCCCACCTCCTGCAGAACTCCGGTCCCCGCCTGCATCCCTTCCCTCCCTGCTGATTGGAGGGAAGGGATGGGGGCAGGGACCAGAGCTATGCAGGAGGTGGGGGAGCAGCCGAGACTGACACTACAGATGTAAACACAGCCTCACAGCACGACTGTGATTTATGGGGGATTGCAGAGTGCAGGGGGACCTTAGGGGGGTTTGGGATAGCAACAGAGGCTGGGCTGTATAGGCAGATCCAGCCTCTGTATGCAGATAACATTCTTTAAACACACCTCGGGTTCTCTTTAAATTGGCCCTACACTACGATACATACACATACATATGACTATGGTACGAATTAGATTGTGAAGCCCCTCTGAGGGACAGTTAAGTGGCAAGACAATGTCCTCAATTAACTAAGCTTATCTCCTGTCTCTAATAACTCTTCTGAGCTGTTTTCTACAGTTATCTCCATGGTGATAACTGTAGAAACAGCTCAAAAGAGTTATTAAAGACAGGAGATAAGCTTAGTGAATTGAGGCCAATGTACTCTGTACCGCCCTGTAGAAGATGTCGGCGCTGTATAAATATGCTGCTAACGCCCCCCAGACCCCCCCCCCCCCCCAAAAAAAAAAGAAAAAAAAAAGTTGGTAATGCAGAAAACAGCTGACTTTACTGAGCACTTAGGAAAATGTCAATTCATAAGGGCTGTTACCGCATGAAAATCTGAAACTACTGAGCAGTGAGGTCAATTACCGACTTGTGTGGTAAACACCTCAATAAATGTCAGCAAATGTCAATTATTGAGAATTAGAGCATGGGTAAAGCCCAGAATTGTGTGCGCGGATTACCGGCAGCTCTGATGTGGTGGGAACTGTGCAGGAGCCTTTGACTCACAGAAACAGAGAGGAATAACCTATGACCGATAGGAGCAGAGAGCCAATAGAAACAGCCTCTGTCTCCTGCAAGTCCCGCTGATAGGCTGCAACACCTTGTCGGGAGGAACAAGCGTCTCTACCCCAGGCAGTGGAGGAGAGAGAGCAGCAACAAGAGGTTTCCCCTGCAGCCCTTCAGACTTTTCAATCCTTTAGGTTCTTGTATGAAGATGCAAAGGAGATAGTGTGTAAATCACCTAAGCATGGCATGTTTAATGTTTCTTGGAAGTTCATCTAAACTGGCAATAAAATGTTAAGAAAGCCTAATGGATAGATTCAGAGGGAGTATAACAAACATACATTCTAAAGGGATGATTCTAAAGGGATGTCTCTTACTATTGTAATGCCGTCTCACTGCACTGAATAGCATGCAACAAAACAGAGACAACTCCACACTGTTCTGCTGTTACCAAACAGGTTTTTGTGAATTGAAGCCCATTTTTTTTGGTAACTTACCGAACTTCTACCGCACTTGTGAAAAGCTTCATGAATTAGCAAACATAAGTCTAAAAAACTGAATGCGGCATTTTACGACCTGAATTTTTTTTAACGCACAGCCATTTATGAGTCGAGGCCTAAGTGGTGTAGAGAAAGTACAAACATCACCTTATCCAGCACCAAGTCCCGGCTTATTTCTGATAAAGGCCTTGACATTTCTATGACATTCTTTTGATCATTTCTATTCTTATTTACCGTAATCTCCTAGTGAAGTAGTGGAGAGAAAATACATATAACAATATACATGAGAGGGGCTTACTATCTACTGCACCTACTATGGTCTAGGGATGCTTTTTGAAGTAGTATGTTTTTAGGCTGTGTGAGGAAACCAAAACACATGGAGTAAACCCATTCAAACATGGAGGAGATCATATAAACTCCATGTACTGTAGATTGTGTTCTTGGTAGAAATAGAACCCAGTTCACCTTTGCATTTCAATGCAAGAGTTCGAAAATAGTAAGAAAGCGGCACAATTCAATCTGAATTCTTAACACTGGAATTGTTAGCTGCAATCAAGAGCCAGAGGCATTTCTGCATTCGGGAGGGCTTCTGGACTGCCGCGAGGAGGACTGTAATGGAGCAGAGAGTGGCAGGGAGACGAAGAGAAAGTAAGTGGATTTAACCAGCGGAAGGTGAGGAATGCCCATGGGGATTTATTTGAAACCCGGAGTCCCTCTTTAAGTCTACTTTCATACTGCTGCATTGCATTGGACAATTTAATCACATTGCTAACATGGTGCAATTATTGTATAATGGTACCGATCACATGATTGGCGCATTAGCAGTGTAGTGCAATTACAGTGACCAGTGGGCCCAACCTGGGATGGGGCAGGGGGAATAGAGGGGGCAGGCATGGGATTTTCTATTACATCCTCAGACGAACCTTGAGGCTTTGTTCACGTTGCGTTCCGTCCGCATTGGCGGTTTTTGAAGAGTTTTTTTTTTTCCCAATTTCTCTGCATTGGACCGTTTTCTTAAGTGCTTTTCTAAGCGCTTTTGCAGAGCGATTGTGTTTTTTCACTTCCTGACGTCAGTCATGAAGTGAACTTTATGATCCGGAAAAAAATAAATACAATGGCCTCAATTCACTAAGATCATGCTGGAGATGAGGCAAGAGAAACCTTACCTCCACACAGTGAGAGGGTTATCTGATCTCTTAATTCCTTAAAGAGACACTTAAGCCAGAAAACGTTTTACTCACCTGGGGCTTCTACCAGCCCCCTGCAGCAGTCCTGTGCCCTCGCAGCCACTCACTAATCCTCTGGTCCCCCGCTGCCAGCTAGTTTCGTTTTTGCCGACAGGCCTGTCAGGACTAGCCACGCGTAGCTTTTTCCGCATTACCGACTGTAATCAGCGCTATTGCGGGCCGCAACGAGTACAAAAATAGGTGTTGCTGCATATCTATGCGTTCGTAATGCGGCAACGCGTATTTTTGTAATAATTACAGTTGGTAATGCGGAAAAAGCTATGCGTGGCCAGTCCTGACGGGCCTGTCGGCAAAAACGAAACTAGCTGGCAGCGGGGGACCAGAGGATTAGTGAGTGGCTGCGAGGGCACAGGACTGCTGCAGGGGGCGGGTAGAAGCCCCAGGTGAGTAAAACTCTTTTTTTTCTGACTTAAGGTTCACTTTAAGTTACCTCCTCTGTAGTTATTTTCACACGCAGTTAATTAACAGCCTGTCTTTAACTTTAGAATTCTGGAGTTATTTTAAGGATTGAAGAGTTAACTTAAAAACAGAAGTTAGGTTTGCCAGAGGTAAAATGTTTCCTGAATACGACATGCCTTGTCACCATGGTGATAACTCTAGAAACGTTATTAAAGACAGGAGATAAGCTTAGTGAATTGAGGCCATTGTATTTATTCTGAAAAATGCGAGCGCAATCGCTGCACAAAGCAATTTTGTGAGCGTTTTGCATTCTTCCTATACCTTTCGTTAAGGTGGAATCGCCTCAAAAATGGCCCAAGCACCGCTTATCTGATCGGAAACAAACCGCTCAGATGTGAATCATTGCACAAGGGCTTTCAGGGCGATTTTGAAAATCGCCAGCGCTTGTCAAAAACGCCCCTAGTGTGAACGAGCCCTTAGGGTAGGAACACACTAGGCAGAAATGCTAGCGTTGCGGAAAACACACATAATGCAAGTCAATAGGCTGCATGAAAAAACATGTACAATCTGCAATGTGCGTTTTTAAAAAATGCCAGTCTTGCTGCATATTTTTCCAAAACGCACATAATGAAAGGCAAGGATGCCGCAGAGGTATTGCGTTTTAGTGCGTTTTGTATGCTATTTAAAAAATATTTATGTATTTCTGCTTCCTGTTGACTTCCTAGTAATTTGCATAAAACACATTAAAAAAAAAAGCGTTGCACCGCTGGCATAACGTGCAATGTGACTTTTCTCCTCTAATGTGGTTTTCCAGGGAAGGCAATTTTCAAGTGCAGTGATCTGCAAAATTGGCTCTCCAGCTGTTAAGGAACTACAAGTCCCACAATGCATTGCAGGAGTCTGACAGCCACAGTCATGATTCATAAAGGCAAATGCATTGTGGGACTTGTAGTTCCTTAACAGCTGGAGCGCCAAGTTTGTAGATCACTGCTCTAGTGTAATAGCCTTACACGTATTATTAGCCAAAACTTCACAATTCTTTTATTATTGTTCTGCTTGAGTGTTTATTCTCAGGGTTCTCTGATATGTTATTCTGCTTACAGCATTTAAGTGAGTACACATTTACCACACGATGAATAGTGCGGATTGCAATGCATTACCTTCAATGCAATCCACTCTACTCATTATTTGTAAAGTTGGCCACACACGATACAATAAAATGATCTCATTTTACGCCAATTTGATAAAAACAATCATTTCCCTGAATAATCGAAAGCTTTTTTTTTTTTCTTTTTTTTTTTTGGGTCGAGAATTCTGATCAAATTTTCCATTTTTATTCAATAAAAGATCGCGAGTGTTGGATCTTTCTGATCAATTTTTATGAAAATGTAATGGTGTAGGGTAGATGTTAATTGATGTACAGACCCAAGCAATTTTTTCATAATTGAGGAAAAATTTAACGTGTGATACATTGGTCAGATTTTTGAAATGTTACAATGAGTCAGAAAAATAGATTGCAATTCTTGAATTGAAAAGATATTTAGAAAATTGACCAATAAAGGACAACCGATGTGACATGATGAGATAGATATGTGGATGTACAGTGCCTAGCACACAAATAACTAAGCTGTGTTCTTTTTTTTTTCTCCCTTTCTCTGCCTGAGAGAGTGAAACATCAGGTATGCAAGTGACAGTTTCTATCGGGGCGGACTGGGTCAGACTATAGCATAATCCTCACTGATAAGTAATTACAGCCATAAAACACTTCCCTGTCAGTAAATGGCTCCTGAAAGCAGGAAAGAGATAAAAAGGGTCAATAATTCATAGATGTTAGTTCTGGCATACTTCCAATGAAGGTGTCAATGAGCAGAGACAACAAAACCGCAAGAAACTTAAAAACTAGATTTAAATATAAAATAAAACTGTGGGATATCTAAATAAGTCATTTATAGGAGAAGGAGAATAGAAACAATTGTTTTTCTCATCACTTTTTCACCTGCGATGTCCTTTAAGGGCCCGTTCACACTGCACGCGTTTCCAGCCGCGTTTTGGAAACGCGTGCAGGAGGCCGACACGCATGACATCAGACAGTGCATAGAGTTTACTATCTGATGTTCACACTGCATGCGTTCCGGACCTGTGCGGTCCGGGAACGCATGCTGCACGCAGATTTTGACAAAACGCGTGGCTGTCCTATTCACTTTTCAGTGATGGGATCAGCCACGCAACGCACACAAACGCGGATGGCCATGCGTTCGTACGCGTTGTGGTCCGCACGCATTCCGCACGCATGGCCATCCGCATTTGTGATCTGAACGGGCCCTAATACTTTAGGCACTTTATTCTGCTTATGCTGTTTAGTGAATACATCTTTATATACTGTAGCATAAATAATGTTGACATGAAAGAAAGGCAGTATTGACATTCTGGATTGTGCTGCTCTCTAAGCATTTGCCTCCTCTCCCTCCTTGGTGTCTCTCTCTCTCTCTCCATAGGTTAGTGTGTAATAAGCTGGCTGAGAGAGGGCAGAATGCCCCCCTCCCCAGCCCTCTGCCAAGTTATTCAGTGTATGCACCTGCTACAGCTGGGAACATTCAGTGGGAGCCCTCCTCCCGCCACGCCCACTGCACTTGTCTCACCCTCCTATTGGCTGTGAGGAAAGCCACATGGTAATGTAGCAGGAGAATGTCTCTCCAGATTGTTGCTGTCCCATGCTGGGGACACACAGAGTGGGAAGGTGGCAGAGGATGCCCAGGTCTTTCCTGGTGAAGAAGCCCTGTAGTCACAGAATCCCCAACTATGGACAGCTGCTGGAGGCTCAGGCAGGTAAGAGTGGGCACACACACCTGCAGGATAGCTGCACCTTCATGCTCAGGGCACAGAGCTCTGCTAAATTATTGCTAGCTGTATATGAATTGGCCACCTACTGCAATCGATCTGTCCCTTTTTGGGGAAATCCAACATAGAATCCGATTACCTGAAGGTGGGTACACACCATGCAATTTTTACTTCAGACTCGATCTAAGCCAGTGACCAGATCAATATTCAGATCTTACATCGATTGGATGCAGAAGAAAATTAGCCTTTCATATTTCTGAATGGATATCGATCAAAAATGAATTGAAAGGAAAAATAAAAACACTGAACAATATCTAGTATTCCGATTGATATTTTTCAAACCTGTCCAATTTTCTTTTGATCAAGAAAGGGTTTGATTTTGAGCTGGAATTGATTGCCAGCAATCGGTCAGCTATTACATTTTTTCACCTGATCAGAAATAGCATCTGAAGTGAAACCGAGCAATATACATATCTGTTTTGTGGGATGATTAGATCATTTTGAACAAATCTGATAGGTGTCTCGCTTTCAATCAATATGGGCAGCTTGTTGATCAAAAGTTTGAACAGATATATTGGAAAATGTCTGTGTGACTAGTTGGGGGGGGGGGGGGGGTTGGGGATCAATGACCGTGTAATGCTGGACACATTACTTCTGAAATCTATCATGATTGGCCTGTTATTGACCTGTGCATGTTTGTTTAACTACGCACACTTGATCTCGGTAAAGGTGGCTACACACGATACAATAAAATGATCTAATTTTATGGTAATTTGATCAAAAAAGTCTGAATCTCCCCCAAAAAATCAAAAGCTTTTTTTTTTTATTCAAGCAAGAAATCTAATCAGATTTCCCCCTTTTTGTGTGTGTGTGTGTGTGTGGGGGGGGGGGGGGGGGGATAAAACTTGATCAGGAATGGAGGATTTTTCTGATCAATTTTTATGAAAATTGGATGGTGTGTGGTAGATTCATTGAGGATTTATTAATATATACATACACGCAAGTATTTTTATCATTTTTATCATAATTGAGGAAAAATTGAACATGTGTGTGGTACATTGGTCCGATTTTTGAAATGCTACAGTCAAGTCAGAAAAATTGATTGATATTCTTGAATTTCAACAGATATTTAAAAAATTGTATGGTGTGTGGCCACCCTTACAATGCAGAGGAAACTTATGGAGGATCGATCAAACGATTCACTGCAGCGTTATGCATTGATCAATCACCCGCCTGCTCGCGCCGAGATTTTCCAACATATCCAACATATCCAATCCCACTTCAGTCCATGAATAGCCTGACCTCAGTCAAAAATGAATTGATTACATATGCTGGATGCAATAGATATCTGGCAGATTCGATCAGACGTGATCATATTGACCAGAAAAATCAAAACTTGTTTTCTAGAGTCAGCTGAGATGAGCAGAGAATGATTTTGCATGACTGACAGTTTTCCGGGCAGACTTCTGGCTTTCTGAAATGGGGCAAATAAGATGTCCCACATGCCGCTTCTAGTTATGAAGACTATGAAGAATGTATAATCAAATATCACTTTATCATCTTTTCACACAGGCAGCAA
Source organism: Hyperolius riggenbachi (assembly GCF_040937935.1). Taxonomy (NCBI): domain Eukaryota; kingdom Metazoa; phylum Chordata; class Amphibia; order Anura; family Hyperoliidae; genus Hyperolius; species Hyperolius riggenbachi. The sequence continues at coordinate 53,027,488 of NC_090656.1, read as the reverse complement.
TGGTCACAAAGAGTACTTGCGTAGCACACGGCACTTTTGAATAATTAGAGCTACATTTGCAGTGGTCGTTGGTTTGCGTTCTCTGTAAAAGCAGGAACACAATGTAATGGAAACATTGCGCTGTGCGTTCTCTGTGCGTCGCGTGGCACACAGTGAAGCATATGGTTAATAAAAAGCATGCCTCACTGTTACCATGCACAATTCACAGGAACGCATTGGCATCCCGCACACCAGTATACCGCAACACACCCGCCGCACTGTAAATGTCACATTGGTTTTTCATTGCAGTGTAGCAAGCCACGTTACAATACAGCACTGCACCCCACTGTGAATGTAGCCTAATGCAGTGTTTTTCAACATTATACTATGTACCCCAATATTAATGACTTTCTTGGCCAAGTACCCCGTTATGAGTAACGCTATCTCAAGTACCCCTTGACACATACATATTGCCTAGGAGTACTTCATAATTATTTCTGTACTTCATAACTTGCTTTGATGCATTTAATTAACTATAAAACTTTGGTTATAGGACTTACGAGGCCAAAACCTGTAAAAAAGTAAAGTACCTGCATGTTGTTTAAATGCACAGAGGACGCCCTCCGTGCAGCTCCGCCGGGTCCCCTTAGTGACATCGCCCCCCTGTGCGCTCGCGACCCCACAGGCCGGGACGGGCTCTCCAGCCACTCCTAATATGGCCGCGGCTGCGCAGTCCGCATTGCCGCGAGTGCGGCTGCGCAGCTCTAGGGCCAACCCCTCCGAACCACGCACTATCGCGTGGATTGGGGGGTTGGCCCTAGAGCTGCGCAGCCGCGACCGGCTCCGGCTGCCATATTAGGAGTGGCTGGAGAGCCCGACCTGGCCTGTGGGGTCGTGAGCGCACGGGGGGGGGCGATGTCACTAAGGGGACCCGCGGAACTGCACAGAGGGCGCGGATGGCATCCTCCGTGCATTTACACAACATGCAGGTACTTTACTTTTTGTACAGGTTTTGGCCTCGTAAGTCCTTTAAATCATATATGGTATATCTTTTTTTTTTTTAAGTACTCCGAAGTCCAACTATAATTCCCACGGGTACACGTGACGTAACGTGTGTTGAGAAACTACAGCCTAGTGCAGGGGTCCTCAAACTTTCTCAGTCAAGGGCCAGGTCAACATACTTCAAACTAATGGGGGGCCGGAGTATACATGATATGATGTAGAAATTTAGAAAACATTACATTGAACCTAGGTAGTGTAAACTATTACCTGTTTACAGGTGCAGCCCTTTTGTCTCCCATTTAACCAAAGCAGATATTATGCCCCCAATATAACATGTGCAGATTAAATAAAAAAAACAAAAACTTTTCGCCAGACAGTGAGGCATACTGAGGGAGCAACCTGTTGTTCAAGTGGACAGCAGTGTCACCTGATGCAGAATTGAATTGGAAGCCAGCAAATGACTGCTCGCGGGCTTCCCTGTGGATTGATGGTACCAGCACTGCTATTCTATCTGCAAGACACTAATATTTAAAGATGCAGTGGCCTACATCTATAAGTAACACATTTTGTGAGTGAGGGGCCGGTGAAAAAGCCTCAGGGGGCCGCATTCGGCCCACGGGCCTTAGTCTGAAGACCACTGGCCTAGTGCTTCAACTTAAAGGGTTACTTAAAGGGCAACCGATGTGACATGACGAGATAGACATGCGTATGTACAGTGTCTAGCACACACAAATAACTATGCTGTGTTCCTTTTCTTGCTTCTCTTCCTGAAAGAGTTAATCAGGTATGCAAGTGACAGTTTCTATTGGGGCGGACTGGGTCAGACTATAGCACAACCCTCACTGATAAGTAATTGCAGCCATAAAACACTTTCCTGTCAGTAAATGGCTTCTGAGAGCAGGAAAGAGATAAAAAGGGTCAATAATTAATAGATTTAAGCTCTGGCATTTAAATATAAAATAAGAGTGTGGGATAGCAAAAAAAAAGAAGTAATTTTTAGGAGAAGGACAGATACAATAGTTTTTCTTATCAGTTTATTTTCACCTTGGATGTCAAGATAAAAAAAAAAATCAGTTTAAATTACCTGTGGCTTCTTGCAGTCCCCTGGAGTCATCCTGTGCTCACACCGTGCTTCTGAGTCCCTCCAGCAAGCAGCGACGACCTGCACAAAGCTGGCCAGTCACCAGCTATTGCGCATGCGTGACATTGTGCACACCCTGATCATGCTCCCCATGTGAGCACGGTAAGGAGTCGTGTGGCTGGTCAACTTTGTGGGACTCACCGTCGCTTGCTGGAGGGTCTCGGACATACATCGTGGGCACAGGATGACTCTGGAGGCTGCAACAAGACCCAGGTAAGTTAAACTGATTTTTTTTTATCTTAGAGGACAACTGAAGCAAGAGAGATATGGAGGCTGCCATATTTGTTTCCTTTTAAAAGGAATCCAGGGTGTGAGACCTATTGAAGGTGCTATACTTATTTCCCTTTAGGCCTCTTTCACAGTGGGACATTGCGTTTGATGCGACATTAGTCGCACAACGTGCCCCTAATGCAGCGCATGTAGGTTATAACATTGGATGTTATTTTGCACTGCATTGTCTCTTGGTGCGCCGTTTTCGTTGCATACTGATGGAACGAAAACGGCGCATGCATTGCATTAAAAAAAAATTGCTGAGCATGTGCAACACACAACGCAGCAAATGTGTTGCTAAACGCACAGCATGCAGCACTTTCTAAATATTGCTACACGTTACACACAACGCAACGTGTGCACTGTGAATGTCGCTCAGACTTTCTCTTGCTGTGCGTTAGTCTGCTAATGGCCATCTGAGTTTTTTTCCCCTGCACGCAAATTCGGAAGCAGCCTATTTATTTCAATAAGTCCGCTTGGAATTGCACATCATTGCCGAGGTGCTGGATCGCAGTAATATACAAAAAACATCCAGATGATCCGCACACTCTGAATGAACCAAGTTCAATATTTTAATTCAAATAAAGTGACACATGCCATTCCATAAACACCATGTTTATGGAATGGCATGTGTCCCTTTATTTGAATTAAAATATTGAACTTGGTTCATTCAGAGTGTGCGGATCATCTGGATGTTTTTTATTTATTTTAATGGGCTGCAATTCCCTGTCTGAATTTGCATAAAGGAAATCGCTCCTAGTGGACTGTTTCCTAGTTTCTGACATTATTGTTCGATCTGACAAGATTTGCTGTATGCTTGTTTCTGGTGTGATTCAGACACTACTGCAGCCAAATAGACCAGGAGGACTGACAGGCAACTGCTATTGCTTAAAAAGAAAATAAATATGGCAGCCTCCATATCCCTCTCATTACAGTTGTCCTTTAAAGTAAACCAGAGACTAAGCATTAGAACTAATCAATATTTACCTGGGCTTCCTCCAGCCCCATAAACATGCCTGAGTCCCTCGCCGTCCTCCCCCGGTCTGCTGTTCAGCCGCAATCATAGTATAACTATTGCAATGTGAACTGTCTCTGGTTCACTTTAATTTACCCTTGTCGCCATCTATAGCCTATGAGCTCCATGTCACGTTCCATCTCGTTCAGTCTCTCCAATGCTTCCTCTTTCAAACACAGAAGGAGAAAGTATTGAATACAGTATTATAATATTGGTTATAGGGGGTGACAAGGGTAAGTTAACTGCTACCCTTATGAGGCCCAAAAGTTTGGAATTTGGAATCCAAGCATCAGAGCTCTGCGAAGCTCATGCCTCGTGACCACCTCTCCACTGCCCATACCGAGCACAAGCAAGAGACAGGAGCGCTGTGAATTCACCCCCTTCAGCCTCCCATTAGAAAGAGGCCTAAGACAGATGAGAAGTGGTGGCCTCACCTCTCTCCAACCATCTGTGTTAACTAGGCTTTACACCCATGAATCAATGCTATGCACTTGAGTGAACCTAAGTTGCCTAATCTCCATGCTCCATCCAGTGACTGACTAAGCATTACCTTGTACTCATACTGTACTGTGTGATCTGGTTTTCTTGTATTCCTGTATTGTCGTATTGCTGTATGCCACCCCTAAATATTGTCTGTAACCTAAATTAATGTTCAGCGCTGCGTAATATGTTGGCGCTTTATAAATAAAATAAATAATAATAATAATCAGCCTCGGTAACTGGCTCAATTGTGTCAGTCCGCGCATGGGCAGAGAACCAGACTGGACCCAACTGAGCCTGTTACTGGGGCCGATTGCGGCTGAACAGCAGACCGGGGGAGGACGGCGAAGGACTCAGGCGTGTTTATGGGGCTGGAGGAAGCCCAGGTAAGTATCGATTAGTTCTAATGCTTAGTCTCTGGTACACTTTAAGGCCCCTTTTCCATTAGCGGCTGAACTGTTCGCTCTTTGGGCTATGAGCGCCATTCAGCGGCAATTACCTGCAGCTGAATGCAGCATCTGGCAATGCTATGCATGTCACGCTTCACACACGATGGCATTACCTGGCGGTAAAAAGAATCATATTATTTGGAAAAATCGAATCAATATAGCATACGTAATATGATCAATTTTTTTGCTTAATCAAATAATTAGAAACATTGAATTAATATACTGTACTTTATACAGTATGATCAATTTTTTTTCTGAAAATAAAAAAAATCAATCAATTTTTTGTATTTTTCTGACATTTTTGATACTTTTGAAAATATTGATAATTTTTTCTTGATCAAAAATAAAATAGATTTTTTTTCTTTTACTATACGATTGATCAGTTTTATCGAAAAAAAAAAAAAAGGGAAAATCTATCGATTTGGTTGAATCATGCATGGCTATACTGCTCCACACCAGGTGCAATCAGAAAGATTGATCCTGTCAAAAGCCAACTCACATACATTGGCCAGGAACCGAACCCAGGCCTACCACTTGGTAGGCAGCTATCCACACCATTATACCACCAACACTACATGCTGGAACTTCTTGGAGCAGACTTACTTCCTCCCTCCAAAAGACACACATACATCCCCATAAAATCATTCAACAGCAACTACGTGCAAAGTCTTTGTGGTACACAGTCTCTAAGGCACAATTGGTTAGCGCATTCGGCTGTTAACTGAAAGGTTGGTGGTTCAAGCCCACCCAGGCATGGTCTTGCCTTTTGTGTTCAACAGTTGTCCGGATAGAACCCCGGATAGCCATGTAGATTCATCTCTCTCTCTCTCTCGTAGGGATGGTCACCGCTTTCCGTGGAATTGTATTTTTGGGCGGAGATTGCTTTTTCAATCCGGCCGAATTCTGAAATTGCCTGTGAAATTCTGCCGGTATCCGTTGATGGTTTTGAGCTGAAAATTCAGTTTAATGGGAGAGAGAGAGAGAGAGAGAGAGAGAGAAGAGAGAGAGAGAAGAGAGAGAGAGAAGAGAGAGAGAGAAGAGAGAGAGAGGAGAGAGAGAGAGAGAGAGAGAGAGAGAGAGAGAGAGAGAGAGAGAGAGCTCATTTTTCTCTTGGGTATATCACAATGGTACATGCTAGGCTGGCTTTAGCATGTAGCATAGTAGTGTGTTGTGTTGGCGGTATAATGGTTAGGATAGCAGCCTACCAAGCGGTAGGCCTGGGTTCGATTCCTGTCCAATGTATGTGAGTTGGCTATTGACATCCTACAAATCCCTAAGCAAGCTCATTTTTCTCTTGGATATATCATAATGGTACATGCTAGGCTGGCTTCAGCATGTAGTGTTGGTATAGCGGTGAGGAGAGCTGCCTACCAAGCACTAGACCTGGGTTCGATTCCCGGCCAATGTATGTAAACTGGCTTTTGAAATCCTACAATTCCCTGGAAGACAAGACCCTCCTCTGGAGGAGGAGGGAAGAAGGGAGGAAGAGAAAAAAGGACCAAGGGAACAGTCAATAGGTTCTATGGGTTACCATTTAGCATAAAGAAGGTTCCATTTGCGATTAGCTTAACTTTTCTGCCGGAATTCCGCAAAAATCCAGCGGAATTTTCATAGCGACGGAATTAAGCGCTGGCGGAATCCGGGAATTCCGGCGGAACGGCATTTGCTCTTTCTGATCATTCCCAATTAGAAGCTGAGGAATATGTGTCAGCACTGTACTGATGCAAAATCAAGTGTGTGTGTGTGTGTGTGTGTGTGTGTGTGTGTGTGTGTCACAAGATGGCTACCAGCTAACTTGCAAGAGGCATGTGACAATACCAATCCATGCAAGGGTTAACAGCTCAGATCTGATCAATAGAAACTGGCGCCTCTTTTCCTCTTCTCCTCCATAAACTCCACTCCTTTGTCCAGCAAGTCCTTGCCTGTGAGAGTTTTCTTTCATGTGTAGTGGAGGAGCAGGTGCAGCTGGAGAGTGTGATGACCAAATACAACACCCACCTGCAGTGGTGCATGAGCCTTCCATCTATCCTCACACTGCCTGTGACTAGAAATACCTCTCCAGCTACCACATAACACCACATCTACCTGCAGGGCATGAGCCTCCAATCTATCCTCACACTGCCTGTGACTAGAAATACCTCTCCAGCTGCCACATAACACCCCATCCACCTGCAGTGTGTGAGCCTCCAATCTATCCTCACACTGCCTGTGACTAGAAATACCTCTCCTTTCACCACATACCACATCTACCTGCAGGGCATGAGCCTCCAATCTATCACACTGCATGTGACTGGAAATATCTCCCCTAGCTACCACATAACACCCCATCCACCTGCAGTGCATGAGCCTTCCATCTATCCTCACACTGCCTGTGACTAGAAATACCTCTCCAGCTACCACATAACACTCCATCCACCTGCAGTGCATGCATGAGCCTTCCATCTATCCTCACACTGCCTGTGACTGGAAATATCTCTCCAGCTACCACATTACTCTCTATCCACCTGCAGTGCATGAGCCTTCCATCTATCATCACACTGCCTGTGACTAGAACTACCTCTCCAGCTACCACATAACACCCCATCCATCTGCAGTGTGTGAGCTTCTATTGTATTTTCACACCAACTCCCCAAACGATGCCTAACCAAACCCCACAACCGATGCCCCACCCTAACCAACCACCCCAACTGATGCCGAACCCTAACACACCACCACCTAACCCTAACAGACCCCCCCCCCCCCCCCAACCTATGTCTAACCCTAACCAGTCCCCCCAAGCTATACCTAACCCTAAATAAACTGTGGCTACAAATATCGGTATGTTGGGTGCTGCCATAGGCTCCTATGTTAACAGCCATAATTAGTGGTTATATGTGGCACTTTGGGCATCAGGGTTGCCTGCTATACAAACTGTGTCTACAAATAGCCTAAAGCGGCACCCAAAGTACCTTGATGTCTCTGGGGCATAAGTTATCTGTTGTGCATGTACCACCTTATATGCAATTTTACCTTTTTACAAAAAGTTTATCGATGTATAAATGTACAGTGCTGAAGTCTCAGGTTCAGTTCCTGGCTTTGACCCTATCTACATGGAGTCTGTATATTCTGGATCAGGTAATCTTGGTTTCTGATCTGCGCCTCAGTTGGATACAGCCATAGACTGTAAAATTATTACAGCTATGGCTGCAGGGGGGGGGGGGTTCTTAAAGGGAACCTGAACTGAGGAAAATGTATTTAAAATAAACAAATGACGTAGCTACAAATGAATATTACATACTAACCTCACACACCAGTTCCTCTCAGAAGCTCACCATTTTCTTCTTACAGTGATCCCTTCCAGTTCTGACAAGAGTTTGTCAGAACTTAAGTATACCAGTTGTTGTCAGTTATACAGTATATCAGCAGCTGTCAGTTACAACTGAATGTGCAAGGTATTGTTCATGTTAGTGTAATGGTTAAGGGCTCTGCCTCTGACACAGGAGACCTGGGTTCAAATCTCGGCTCTGCCTCTTCAGTAAGCCAACACCTATTTCAGTAAGGAGTTTCTTGGGCGAGACTCCCTAATACTGCTACTGCCTACTGAGTGCGCTCTAGTGACTGTCTCGCAAGCGCTTTGAGTCTGACAGGAGAAAGGCGCTATACAAATACTATTATTATTATTATTTCTCAAGTGGGCGATATTACAGTTTAACAGTGTGCTGACCAGGAAGCTGTTATGGGGTAATGGCCATTTTTAAAATGGAGGACGGAGAAATCCATTCATCACAGTGGACAAATGGGACACAGGAGAGGAGAAAGAGATTGAGTAATAGACTACACGGGAGGTAAGTATGACCGGTGTATGGCTCTTTTGACTTTTTATTTTCAGTTCGGGTGCCGGCAATAGCCGTACCCTCAATTTCTTGTCTCCCCCAAGTTGCTACAACTTGGAGGGGGATAGTTTTTAACATTACCCCTGAGTTTCAGCGGTAGCAGGGAGAGCCAACATTCAGCTCACCCTCCATCCAACTGAGGGACAACTGGGTAATACGTATGCATATATTCTCTTCCTGTGTGTGGGGGTGGTTTCTCTGAGCACTCTGGTTTCCTTTCAGACCCCCAAAACAAGCTTGTAGGTTGTCTACCCCCTTAATTGACCCAAGACTATGGTAAGGTCATTAGACTGAGAGCTACTATTTAAGGGCTAAGCTAATATCATACATATTTCAGTGTACTTTGTATTCTGTGGAAAATGCTCATTTTACATTCATGCCTAATAGTATTACATTATTATTGAAAGTTGAATGGATTAAAATGACAAATGTAAAATGTGTGTTTCTGTCTTTGTTTTACTCTGCTAGTTACAAAATTGTGTATTTTTGGTGTAGGTCTCGTTCTCTCCATCTGTCAGAGTATGGAGCCATCTGCGACCCGACAGGGCATTACAGAACAGTGGGTGGTTACCCAGCCTGCCCTGTCACACTCTCTGGCAGAATCAGGACAAGAGGAATATCACCGATCTCTCCTGAACCCTCTAGAGATCAGGATAGGGGATACTCTATCAGGTTTAACCAATGGACTACCTCTCAAAGACAGCTTGAACAATTTAAACACGCCTCCGAGGAGCAGAACAGCGGAGGCGGGACTCTCAGCACTGGTGAATAAAGCTGCATTCAGTCTACCTTCTCAGACAGAGACTTCACAGGACTCAGAGACGGGGACCTGTTTGGACTATCAAAAACCTGCCAGATTGTCCTCCAATCATAAACTGCGGCACTGCCGGTACTTTAGCTGCCCACATTGCTCCAAGGCCTACAGCAGCCTGGGGGCACTGAAAATGCACATCCGTACTCATACTTTGCCCTGCGCCTGTCGCATTTGCGGTAAAGCTTTCTCCAGGCCATGGCTGCTTCAGGGACATATTAGAACTCATACAGGTAAGATGGATAACTGCCTAACAGTGTCTCATTACAGCACATCTACTGGCATTTCAGCACCTACAATTTAGAAAATTGTGTTTACATGTTTATTGTAGTTTGGAATATTTCACGTCATCCAACTTTCTAGATGGGTAAATGAGTTATCACCAGTTTAAGGCATAGCTGTACTTATACAGGGAACTACAGTCATCTGTTTATCCCCCATAGTGCATACCAACTTAGAGGAACTTAAAGCGGATCCGAAATAAAAAAAAAAAAAAAAAAACTAACTACAACAAGTAACTTGTCTATATATCTTATCTAAAGTTTAGATAGTTTACACAGCACATCTAGCTGCAAACAGCTTTAATATAATATTATTGATTTTTCCTGTGATACAATGACAGCAGCCATGTTGGCAGGCTTATCTGTATCTTGAGCTAAAAAAAGCCTAATCCCCCCTCTCCTTCTCCCTCCTCCCCTCTGCCTCTGAAATCTCTCGCTAGTAATATCTCCCCCTCCTCCTGCCCAGACTGAGCTCCCATGAGCCCTTGCTACTGTCTGAAAGTGCCTTGGCTCTCTGAAAACCTGTGGGCGTGGCTTGTTTAGTTTATAGGGAATTAGAGTATTAAAACAAAAATAAAGAAGTATTTGGCTTGAGGAATACCCTATAAACAATAGGAAAGGAACACAATTATGCAATGAGTAAAAGTTCATCTCGGATCCAGTTTAACTGAATAGAAGTTAATTAATAAAAAAAAAAAAATTTCCACAATACTCCTTTTTAAATAATTTAGTCGATGTTTGTTTGCCTACTAGAAATGTTACCTCACCCCAAATTTACATTTTTAAATTTATCACAGGGAGTGCACTTGGAGTAGAACGCTGCATACCTTAATAGCCTAGGCATAACATCATTGGGTGGGTCGGGGTCACATACCAATATACAGAAATATATAGATATAGGAAGCATTTCTGATGCCAAAACCAGCATAAGTAACATAAAAGTGAGTATTCTTAATAATGTACTACATTCTATTTTATGTCAATATGGTGCCTCTTTATTTGGCCAATACCCAAGATGTCCCAAATGCTAAGCCCCCTTCATTCCCAAGGAGATGGGACTTCTGGAGGCAGGGCTTCTATTAGTTAGGGAAGGGCTACATTGCCGTACATGGACATTGCCACGACACTTACTATCAGAAGCTCCTCCCACTCGTCTACTTCCTGGCTTCTATAGATAAACAGGAGATAACATCACTGTTGTTTATAGATGTTATTGTGAATTAGACGTGGCACTAGGCTACAGTTAAACTGTTGTACTGGAACATGTTAGGAAGGAGCTCAAATTTAGTTTTGGGGTTTTTTTATGCACTTTAGGGAGCAAACAGATGTAAGGGCTGAGACACACCAGAAAAGCTCCCCAAACGCTAGAGGTTTCAAAACCTCTTCCCAATGTAATGCTATGGAGGATTTTTACAAAACCTCATTGCTCCAGTGTGCATAGACACATAAGATAACATTAGCAGAAGGTTTCAAAAACTCAAATCGCTCAGAAAAACTCCTCTGGTGTGCACCAGGCCTAAGTCAGTGGTGATATGCTTTATAAAAAAAAATGGTATTTTTCGGTTTGCTGTATGATTCGGTGTACTGGATCGCTAAGCGATGTCGTGGGACTCCTGTACATGTGCTAGATTCTGGGCCAAGTACCCTCTAGCTTGTTTATGAAGCTTAGCACTCATCCAACCAATGTGAGGTTCCTCCTGCTTGTGCAATATAGGGGCGAATTTCACATAGATAGATAGATTAGATGTAGCCACTTGCTTATCTGAACAGAGGAGTATTTATCACTTTATTATATTCAGGGCCGGATTTGTACTTTTCACCGCCCAAGGCCAACTATACCGTCTGTATGGTTATCTCTGTGTGCCCCAATGAGAATTCTACTTACTTTGCATCATTGGATGTCACAGACAATAACTATTTTAGTAATACGTGTATAGATTATTAGTTATGTTTTCCTTAAGAACTTTTATGTGATGTTTGCCATCTCATTAATGATGGACCCATTGTGTCACCATGAGAGTTAGGGTGATGTGTACCTGCAGGATAGAGCTTTCAAGTCTTGCAGGGATGACACAAGTACAGGACAGAGAGTTCAAAGGATAAAGCGGTCTTTATAGATAGGGATGGCTGCATAAAACAGCTTTACTGCCCCTCACTGAGCCGCCCCTACATTTCTGGTGCCCTAGGCCATGGCCTATGTGGCCTTGCCAGAAATCCGGCCCTGATTATATTGCAAGCAACATCACAGACAAAAATGGAGCTCCACAGTTTGGGTGAGACAGACCTTCCTCAACTGTCTGTGAGGCTGTTAGTAATGCAATAAAATGGAAAATCCTGTTTCAACCAGGTGAGAAAAAGCTTTATCACTAAAGTACAACACAAATATTATTCTTTTTTTAAGTCTGTGTCATTGTTTATATTCACTGATTAGCTTGTTTTTATTTAGCAATTTTTATCCATGTACAGTATATCGCTAGTTTACTTTTGATGTTGCCAAAAATTTGATTGTGGAACCCTTTCATCAGCTGCTCTCTGCAGTCAGACTCAGGCCCGGAACTCACTAGGGCATTTCTGGCAGTGTTTTGGGATCGCCGTCGAATCCCAAAAACTCTTTGCCAATGCAAATAAGTGAGGGGAAACCTATTAGTGTGATTGCAATCAGGGGTAATCGCAATCACATGACATGCAGCATTGTGAGTGCGTGAAATCGCTTATCAAAGTTATTATTCTGCGCTTTCGGGGGCCGAGCGATCGCACTTTAAATAAAACTTTAAATACTCACCCGGTGTCTTGATTTCCTTTTTCCGTCTGTAGCTCCGCCCCCTAAAGAAAGAGGTCACAGGCGCTTCTCTGAGAGGTCCTAGAAAAGCACCTATGACCTCTTTCTTTAGGGCCGGGGCTACGAACGGAATAACGACGCCGGGTAAGTATACTAAAGTTTTGTTTTAAAAAAACGAATCGCAAATCGGAAGCGCTGTACAGTTTACTGCACATCACTTCCAAGCACCGGGGAATCAGTCGCCCTAGGAATGGGTTCCAGGCCTCACACTGCAACCCTCCCTCCAAATGTATTGTACCTTGAAGGTAAGAAAGGCATCTTATACTGCAAAACTGCAATCTCCCAGGAAAAATGTATGAAAAAAAGTTTATTGAATCTGGACCGTTTTCCAAGGATTCAGGTTGTTTTCAAATGTCTATTTGATGCCCATTCATGACAGGTTTACTCTAAATTGTACTTTACCTAAAGGTGATTAAATTAAATTGAAACCCTGATCAATAATGCAATGCACTTGCAGGGCTGGTTCTAGCTATACTGAGGCCATGGGGCAAAAGTAACTGGGGGGGGGGGGGCCTCTCTGACACCCCCCTTGCAACCAAATCATCCCAAGGGCCCATGAGCTTGGCTGCCAGGCCCAATCCACCCCTCCCCCCTTGTCACATAATATCACTAGGTGTCCATATGTCCCCTAAAAAGCATTTTTGGGGTTTCCTTTAAGAACCTCCTCCTTTTCCTATATGGAATGTACACACAGCATCCCCGCTGTAATGGGTCACCATAACTGGAAGGGGGGGGCACAGGCTCTGCGCTCTGGGGCAATTGGCCCCATTGCTTCTATGGAAGCACCGGCCCTCTGTACTTTATTTAAGTGCGAAGATACAGGCATGTCACCCCCCGGATCAGAATAAGCGGTTTTGCTGTGCCTATACTGGCAGACAAGCTGCCGTCTGTGCTGATCTCTACTTGAATAATGTTCTTTGAAACCATCCCTCCGGCTTCTATAGAGTTATTTTGACTCTCAATGAGCAGTGCTCTTTTGTAGTGCTGACAAAATCTGTAAACAGAGTTTGGGAGTATGAGCTGCTCCTGGCTTATTTTGTATTGTGGACATTATCAGAGATAAGCCTGCATAGAAGGAAAATATATCTGTACAAGTACATGGCGTTTTTAATGAATGCCTCTTTTTAAGTTGTTTCAAGCACACAGACCCGGTCCGCCTATAATGCCAAGTGAGGCAACTTCCTCAGGCAGCAGAAGTCTGGGGACAGCACTAGGCAGAAACAGGAAGTGAAGAGTGCCTGGCCAACCTATACTGGGGGCAACTGTACCTGGTCAACCTATACTGGGGGCAACTGTACCTGGTCAACCTATACTGGGGGCAACTGTACCTGGCCAACCTATACTGGGGGCAACTGTACCTGGTCAACCTATACTGGGGGCAACTGTACCTGGCCAACCTATACTGGGGGCAACTGTACCTAGCAACCAACACTGAGAGCACCTAAAACTGGCTACCTACCTAAACTGTGGGTGGTTTTGGGGGGCTCACTGCAGCTCACAAGTCTGCCTCAGACAGCAAAAAGTCTAGAGCCTGCCCTGCAAGCATACTTTCGTATAAGTAAAATAAGCCTTTCTCTTTAGATTTCTATGTTGTGTGTAGAGCGGTGTGTTTTATGACATATTTTTCCTTTGTACAGGTGAGAAGCCGTTTTCTTGCTATCACTGTGGGCGGGGTTTTGCAGACCGCTCCAACCTGCGCGCTCACCTGCAGACGCATTCGGAAGTGAAGAGGTACCGGTGTCCGGGGTGTGGCAAGACCTTCTCCCGCATCTCACTCCTCACTAAGCACCGCGATGGCTGCTGCTGCCCGGTCTCCTAACTCTCATGACTCTGGACTGTGATATCATTCACTGAGCAGCTACAGAAGGGCATAAAGCACACCTGGAACCTGCCATCCTCATAATGCTGTGAAGGAGGAGAGAGACCAGAAAGTAGATGTGATATTGCTCACCTCCAGTAATGAAGACTTTAGCATGTTTAACGAGACCCCGAGGTAGGCTCAAAAAAGAAAAGAAAAGTAGGCTACCTGATCCTTAGGGATGGGCGGATCAGGTAGCTGCGAAGATCGCCGCTCCCGTGGTGCCGCACTGGCCCACTTTCACTTTCGTGACCTATAGGTCACAATGCTGGGATGAGAGCTTCATTCTCTCATCCAGTGTGCAGGAAGGCAGGGGAGTGGCCAGGAAGAGAGAGAGCTGTCAAATAGCAGCTCTGGAAATCCTGGAAGAACGCCCCTGGTGGGCGGTATGAACAGGGAATCCCTCTCCCTGTGTTTACCTCCGAGATGGTGACAAAAAATGTTGCCAAACTCGGGGGTCTATAGTGCGGCGGTGGGGGGGGGGGGGGGGGCAGAGAGCGGAAGTGTGGGGACACAGAGGCATGTCATGAGGCAGAGAACATGCCTCTGTATTCCATCTGCCCACCTCGGGTTCTCTTTGAAGTTCAGCTTAACCCAGCTCTGAGTAAAGCAAGGCAATGATTTCACACTTGTGCAGAGGGGAGCCTGTTGTGCGATCACCACTGTGCCGACAGGCTCATATGCATAGGCCTGCCCCCGCGATGCCTACTTTTGGTAACTAAAAGTCCCACCTCCTCATGTAGGCGTATGGTTTGTAATGTAGCACAGGAATTCTGGGCAATGTAGTCTGGCATCTGTTTTTCTCCCTATTTTGGGTGTCACATGGACACACTGAATTGACCCACCCAAACAGGTGATCTGATATAGAACAGGAAGCAAACTGTACTGCACTGGCATGCCCATTTAGCTCCTACCGACCACTTTGCTTGTACGCACTGTTTATATTCGGCTATTAGGATTTGCCTTGTTCCATTTCAGTTTTAGCTGTGTTTCTCTCTACAGGTCTATACATATCAGGGATTGTAGCATATTGTATGTCAACTCTTTAACTTGTTTTCATGTGCTTATACAAACTGTTTCCTAACCTGCTATGCTGAAGGGGTGTGTCATCTTGCTGTCATTTTTAGA
Source organism: Hyperolius riggenbachi (assembly GCF_040937935.1). Classification (NCBI taxonomy): domain Eukaryota; kingdom Metazoa; phylum Chordata; class Amphibia; order Anura; family Hyperoliidae; genus Hyperolius; species Hyperolius riggenbachi. The sequence continues at coordinate 53,012,363 of NC_090656.1, read as the reverse complement.
TCGGTCAGATTTATCAACCATAAATTAAAAGTGGACTTGTATAGCATTAATATATGTTTATAGTCAGCCCCGAGCCGCCCATGAGGCAGGTTCCGCAGGCAACGGAAGTTGGGGGGCCACCACCATGGGTGGGGGGGCCGCCGAGCTGGAGGGGGTAGCAGCCAGTTAGGGGTACCAGTGGGCAAAGCGGTGGCGATGGGGTCAGATCCCCCCCTCACCTGTGGCTCCCCCTCCGGCTATTTGCGCAGCGTTTAATTTCTGTCTGGCAGCGGGGAAGCAATGACTCCAGCTTCCGCAATCCGGTGCTGTGTTCCACCGCTCGCGTCACTTCCTGCAATGCCGCCCATTGTATTTCTGCAGTACAGTCGGCGGCAAGCACTCTATACATAACAAATGATACGGCAAATCAAATCCTGCCAAGGACAGCCACAGTGTCAGAGGTGCAAGAAGGGGATGGAGAACAGTTTGTTAATGATTACTACTATTCTAAGCATCTATAAAAGTAATTATTACCAGCACAGGACCAATATAAAGCAAATACTGCAATTGAGGGAGGGCCCCTCTGGCCCAAGGGCCCCCCGTATTGCTACACCACTGACTGGCACAGTGCTGGTCTCTTCTCTACCCTAAGGTGGCCACTAATGAGACAATTTGCTGAACGATCGATTATGAACTATTCTTTGTATAAACGATCATAAATGATCGTTTGGGACCACCAAAGGACAATAATCTCCTAATCAATCCAATCAGATTAATGAAATTGATCCGAATTTTGGTTCGATCCCATCATTCGGATTGGTTAGGACATGTGTGTCCATTAGTGGTCCCAAACGATGATTTATGATCGTTCATCCGAAGAATTGTTCGTAATCGATATTTCAGCGACCTGTATCATTAGTGCCCACCTCTAGCACTCACCCCTGCTGGCTCACCTACCACTGGACTGGACAATACTCCACCCTCCTGTCTTCTTCCTGTACACAAGTTAGATCCCCTGATTTGCTATGAGCACATCCTGTTTGCATAGCCGATCCCTTGGTTGGAGTGGTGAGTTGCTAGCCACCTTTATTGCCTGAATGCCTCTATAACACAGAGTGCCAAAACTCTTTCCTCCTACTAGTGTATTTTACTTTTACACTATCCATGTTGCATTGGGATAGGATCGCAACGGTGATGAAAAGTCGCATCGCACCTTAGAAATGTGAAGCAAAGCACACAATTAACCAAACAGTAGATAAATGTAGGTTTCACCGGCAGTGTAAAGGTGCACAGTGTCTAATAAATGCACAGCATGCTGTACGCCATTTTGAGAGAAACAACCCTAGCAATGATAGAACAGTACAAGCTGCTCGGCTTGCCGAACAGTGTATCTATACAGCGCTCATGCCCTGAAATGTCACCCTAACAAACAAGCAACAATCATGAAGGCTAACATTTATTTAGCGTGTGCATAGAGCTTTATTCTCTCCACCGCAATACAGGAAAAATACCCTTCATACTAATTAGGAAAAAGTTGCTGTGGGCGTGACCATGTGATCACATATTGCCCACCTACCAAGTGTTCAGCAGTTATTGCTACTGCCTGATATGACCAGGGGTTAGCTACGGCTATCACCAGCAATACTACTGGTCTCTAACGTGGCCACTAACAATACAATCTTTTTCATCCAATTTTACCAAATCTATGTAGTATAAAGGTAAACTGAGTGAATATATTGAATGTATAATTTAGGCAGTTACCTTATATTACATACAAATGGTAAGATTGGATGAAAAAGATTGTACCGTTAGTGGCCAGCTTAACTTCAATAATCAATTGTGAAGATTTTCAGTCTGTAATGATGTTGTTGTAAAGTGATTAAACTGCTCTCGCCATACTGAATCATTTCAAGATTTTTAAACTCATCCTTCACTTATTGAAGTATGAGCATGTTTGTTTGTTTGTAACATAAACGTGACATTTGTAAATAAAGGAATTTTTGATAAATGTTTTTTTATTATATTTTATATTTGTTTTACTATTATTATGTTTAATTATCATTAAAATGATAAAGGCTCTGTGGGTAACCTGGGGGTGATCCTGGATGGAAAGCTAACACTGACACAAGTCCTCATTCTTCCATCTGAGAAGTATAGCAAGCATTAAACACCTTATCCCAGCTGGAGATCTACCTGCTCTAGTTCATGCATATCCATCCTCCCACCTGGACTACTGCAATACCCTGTTCGTGTGATCCCTGGATAAGGTTCTGCACCCCCTACAAGTAGTACATAATGTAGCAGCCAGACTCCTAGCCAATGCCCCCCACAGCTCACACCTCTCCTCAGTACTGCAAACTCTGCACTGGTTGCCAGTAAAAAGGAGAATTCATTTTAAGATCTGCCTGCTGACATTCAAAGCTGTAAACCACAAGGGACCCAAGTATATAGCTGATCTGTTGGCAGTGGCGTAGCTAAGGAGCTGTGGGCCCTGATGCAAGTTTTACAATGGGGCCCCGCAAGAACTCTATACTTAACAATTGATACAGCGCACCAAAACCTGCCAATGGCAACTACAGTGTCAGAGGTACAAGAAGGGGATTGGGAACAGTTCGTTAATGATTACCACTATTCAAAGTATCTATAAAAGTGATTATTATGAGCACAGGACCAATAGAGAGCTAATACTGTAGTTGAGTGAAGGCCCTTCAGGGCCCCTCTGGCCCAAGGGCCCCGATGCAGTCGCAACCTCTGCAACGCCTATTGCTACACCCCTGTCTGTTGGAGCTATATGCCCCTACATCATAGCTCCCAACTGTCCCTCTTTTGGAGCTCTGTCCCTGTTTCCTCCTCATTGCTCATTTCCTCCTCCTCTTTCAGGACTTTGTCACTCTTTCTATGTGTGTATATATATATATATATATATATATATATATATATATATATATATATATTTCTCTACTAAAAAATGTTTGACTCTAAACTTTATTCCCATCCTTTAAATGTATATATTACTAATTTTAAAATGTTACTATGAAGGAAAATGAACCAGGATAGAAAGGACCAGTGAAGTTTGAATTCTAAAACAACATATTTTTCTTATGAAATCTTTATGGTATGCGTGACTGGGGTTGTGATCATGGGTGTGGCAGGGGCGTGGCTTAAGCGTCCTTCTTTCTCTGCCAATCAGAGGAATCTGGTTATTCCCAGGATTCACTTAAAAACATTTGGTGCTCGGGCCTTTTCCTATGCAGCCCCTACTCTATGGAACTCACTTCTATAATCAGTGCAAGAGGCTCCTTCTCTGGACAGCTTTAAAGTGAACCTCCCGACTAAAAATCTACTCAGCAGAACTGAAAAGGCTTGGTGTTTCTTTAAAAGTTTCACAGCATCAGAACTTTGTTTTTCTTACCAAAGCATCATTTTTAGCTAAGCTCCACCCATCAAAGAAAACTGCCCGGGCTTTTTTTTCCCTGATGCTGTGCAAAGCATGATGGGATTTCCTATGTTGTTGTTCATGTTGCCTAGCAACTGGGAGGGGTGATCAGCACACAGGACAGTTGGAACTGTGTCTCATGCTCTCTGTCACCTCCTTTTAACCAAAAAGATGGCTGCCCCCATGAAATCAAACATGTGCCTGTTCTTTTAAAACAGGGTGGGTAAGAGATTTTATTACCTATCTATTTTAATTAACATAACTAATGTAACTTAATGACAGTATGTTTGTTTAGGCTGAAGTTCCTCTTTAAGAAAAGGCTAAAAACTCACCTCTTCTCCCGAGCCTTTCAGGGCTGGTTCACACTGAGCGCTTGGTAGCGTTTAGCTGATTGCTGGCGATCACAAAAAGCTGTTTTTTCACTGTACAGAAAAGCGATTTAGCAGTGATTGCGTTTTGTGATTCTATAACATTGACATGCAATTGCTCCAAAAATGCTGCATGCACCATCAGCAAATCGCTAATCACTGGCAATCGCTACAGTGTGAACACTACCATTGACTTGCATTAGCAGCAGCATTTTGCTGATCGCTGGTGATGAGCAAATAGCTGAAAAATCACCCATTGTGTACTAGCCCTGAGACTGAATAACACAGGGTTACACCGCTTTGAGCCTCCAGAACAGCGCTATAAAAATATCATCATTATTATTATTTTCTCACATTGAATTACATGTGAATGGGAAGCCTGTAAAAAGGATAAATTTATCAAAATATAAAAAGCTATCAAGCCCCTGTCCACCTTCAGCAGCGTCGGATCATTCACAAGGCAAGATGGCAGATGCCTAGGGCCTGGTTAGTGTCCGGGGGCCTGGCTAGCACCTTTCCCCATCTTACCGTAAAAAAGAAGCTAGGAAGCTAGGTGGCCTGCAGGGGGTGCCACATTTTCCATCTTACTTAGGGCTTCATTTCATGTTAATCCTCTTCTGTCCTTTAGAGTTTTTTACACTAACATCTCCATACTCCTTCCTCATAACAGTTACAAATGTCCCTAAATGCCTTCATATTTAAAGAGAAATCAGAAATCACAACTGTTGCTGGTCCTCTTCTCGCCAGTGATGGGCGAGCTCTGCAAATTACAAACGTCTGTTATCCAAACTTCTTCCATCTGGCTGCACCAGAGTCAAGAGAAAAGGCAATCCAGCCGTGTGCTCCTCCCCTTCCATGAGGCCAGTTTCACACCTGCAAAGGCTGATGGGGAAAAAAGGCCACAGGTCAAGGGGCGGAGCACATAACGATGCAGGCATCAAAGGCTGGTGGTAGGTGCAGGGGGCTGGAAGCCTGACGGCCGTTTCACGCCACTGCGCTGCTAAGGAGGCTGTGGAGCGGGAGCTGCTTTTGGTTAAGAGCTCTCAGAAGTGCTTGTGTTGCGGGGCTGTGCTTAGCACCGCCCCTTGACCTGTGGTCTTTTTTTACCTGTCAGCCTTTGCAGGCTCACAACACAACCCTACAAGCACTGTAACAACAGCGCAGGAGATTTGGGCGCAGCCGGCGCCACCATTGACCGTAATAGGAATTAAGGCTACAAAGGAGCTCAATGAGTAACTTTGGCGCCGTCAGAAGACTGAGCTGAAGTTACTTTTAATACACTGTAAATCGGCCTCCAGCAATAGCTGGAAGCCGAATTACATCATTCCCCACTATCCACGTGAACCTAGATGGGGAATAGTAATTAACGCCGCCAGGACTTGTGCAGCAGCAGGATAAGCCATATACCGGCTGTATCCTGCGCCCAAGTCTCCCAATCACAGGGATGCCAACCCTATACAGTATATCTATTGCTTTCCAGCCACAGTGCCAATGCACCGCTGTTCTCTTTCTTGATTTGGAAATAAATACATGGCCATCCAGTGGCGTAGCTAAGGAGCTGTGGGCCCCGATGCAAGTTTTACAATGGGGGCCCCCTAAGCACTCTATACATAACAGTTGATACGGTGCACCAAAACCTGCCAATGGCAACTACAGTGTCAGAGATGCAAGAAGGGGATGGGAAACAGTTTGTTAATGATTACTGCTATTCAAAGTATCTACAGAAGTGATTATTATGAGCACAGGACCAATAGAGAGCTAATACTGCAGTTGAGGGAAGGCCCTATCTGGCCCAAGGGCCCCAACCTCTGCAACCCCTCATGCTACGCCCCTGTGGCCATCAGATTTCATTTAGTATAATTATTTGTAAACGTTTTTAAGTAAGTCTGGAAATGTGCAGTTTGCTTCTTATTTGGAATGGTCCTGCCAACCATAACTGTAGATTACATGACAAAGTGCAGAGGCAGCAGATTTTTTTCCCCTCCTTATACAGTACTTAAAGTGTACCTGAGATGGGTACTTAAAGGTAGGGTTGCTCTCGAAGGATAAATCAAGAGTAACTATGGTGGTTACTCGTGATTCAAATTAGCTCTAATTACCGCAGCTGAGCGGCTAGATGCGGCAGGGTTATTTACCCCTAATGCCGCTCGCCTGCGGTAATTAGAGCTAATTTGAATCACGAGTAGCCACCGTGGTTATTCGTGATTTATTCTTCGAGAGCGACCCTACTTACAGTGAACCAGAGACGAAGCACCCTCATGTATTTTACCATATATATCAGTGGGAACATTCAAGAAAACACCTACCCTGCTCTCTGTTTCATTGTTCACCGCTCAGCCTACCTGTTACAGCCTTGATAAAATCCCGACTGAGCATTGAGTCTGGCTTTGCTCAGGATTCATTATAGCAGAGCCACAAGGGGGCAGGCTTGGGAATGAAAAGACATCAGAGAAGACAGACTCAGCTATAATGATTCCTGAGCAAAGCCAGACTGAATGCTTAGTCAGGGATTTTATCAGGGCTGATAACAAGCAAGCTGAACAGTGAAGCATGAAACAGAGAGCAAGGTAGGTGTTTTCTCTAATGTTCTCACTGATATATATGGTGAAATACATGAGGGTGCTTCCTCTCTGGTTCACTTCAAAGGAAACCAGAGCTGATATCAAATACAAGTTTTATACATACCTGGTGCTTCCTCCAGCCCCATGCGCACGGATGCTCCCACGCCGCCGTCCTCAGTCTTCTCCCTCTTCGGTACCGGGTCCCGTAACTTCAGCCAGTTGCGGCCAGTCTGCGCAAAAGAAGTGCGCCCTCTACCTATCTCTCTGGGGGTGGTTATATTTCCCCTGTAACATACAGGAGAATCCTAACCAGAGGCAGAGATAAGACGGTGCAGAGTGGTATGTGTCACTCTGCCCTGCAGCTAGCATTAAGGCCGGATCCACACTATAATCGCTTTTCTGAGCGCTTTCTGATTGATTATCGCTTTTTAAAAATTTCTCCCATTCACTTTCATTAAAATTGCTGTAAAAATCGCGTAAATCGCCGCTATTTTTTGCATACGCGATTACTTGATCGCAGCAATGATTTTTACGTGATTTTTACCATGATTTAAATGAAAGTGAATGGGAGAGCTTTTTAAAAAGCGCTCAGAAAGAGCTATTCAATTACAAAGCACTCAGAATTCCCCTCTAGTGTGGATCTGGCCTAACAGGCCATTATGCTACAGATGCACTTCAATTAATTCTCTCCCAAAATTAATTCAAATCATTTCGAATGACCGTTTTGGAACGAGTGCTGTACAGACTCACTCCCGGCGAAACCTAATTTTTATTCAATTTTCCTGTATTGCCATTGACTTGCATTAAAACACAAATCACACATGAAAAACTACAGACCTGCTATACACTTTTAAAATCACAAAGCCAATAAGGGCTGGATTTAGGCCAAGGCCTCCTAGGCCATGGCCTAGGGCACCACAGGAGCAAGGGCACCAAAGCAGCAGGCTAAACTGGTGCAGCATTTGCAAGCTTGCAAATGCAGCGATGCAGAGAGATCAGGCGAACGCCTGACCGTGGTACTCTGCTGCTGGCCAACTTGCTCTCTGTGCACGTTTGCATTGTGGCCGGCAGCTATGGATTTGGGCAGCATTGGAGACGGAAAGGAAGAGGAAGCTTCTGCACTGGAGATAAGTGGAGAAATGAGTGACACTTATGGCTGCTGCGGTGTGAAGGTGAGCTGGCTACCTATACTGAAAGGTGGGGGGGAGGGAAAAGGAGGGATTAAGGGAGTCATCTGGCTACCTATACTGGAGGGAAAGGGGGGAGGGGGTCATCTGGCTACCTATACTGGAGGGAAGGGGGAGGGGTCATATCACTACCTATACTGACAAAATCTGCCCCTGTTTCTAATAAGTGTGAACCATGACTCGCACTATTTTTTAGTAACAATATGGGTACTAACAAACTTGTCTATGTCTGTATGTAAGTTAGGGCTGGTGCACACCAAGAGTGCTTTTAAAACGCTATCGCTTTGAAAAGCGCTTGGTTAATGTATTTGAATGGGATGGATCTCACTAGAGCGATGTGATTTTTCTCCCAAATGCAAACATGGGCCCTGCAGCATTTCTGCTAATTTCTGAGGCGAGTCAGCCTCAATGTTAAGTATAAGAAAGTGGAAAATCGCTCTGAAAAGCGCTAGAACAGAGCGATTTTCCAAACGTTTTTGTTACAAAGCTGTTCAGTTCCAGCTCTACTGTAACAAAAAATAAAAACTGCTACACCAAAACGCCCAAAAAATCGCTAGGCATGATTAGAAAATCACTAGGCACATGCCTAGAATCGCTCTGAAAAATCACTTCAAAAAGCGCAACGGCTTTGTTCACATCTAAAATCGATATCGTTGATGCCAGCGGGTTTTTTACTTTTTGCACTATTTTTTTGCGCCTCCAGGGACTTACCTGCCTGCTTTGATTTTTTATAAAGTGCTTTTCTAGGTGCTTTTGCAGAGCGGTTCTGTTTTTTCACTACCTGACGTCAGTGAACTCTTTCACCCGGAAATGGATAAATACAATGTATTTATTCATGAAAGCGCTGGGGAAATCGCTATACAAATCACTTTTTCAAGTGCTTTGCGATTTCCCTATACCTTCCATTGAGGGAAATCACCCCATAAATGGTACAGGTGGCGCCTTGGTAAGTGGATCGGAATCGAACCGCTCAGATGTGAACTCGGTGGAAAGAGGGTTGTGTGACAAGAGCTGGATTGCCTATGGCAGGCAGCGAACTGGACAGAATGTGCCTTCTTGTATAATGGTGTTGAGTAGTCAGTGCAAGCCTGCTGTTTCCAGGCTAGCCCTCTGGGTGTTCCCCAATCATATAGCTATGACACTTGTGTGGTGACAGAATGTGGAGCATGCACCACTTCATATCACAGCTAACCTTTCCACCACAGCAGGCCCATCTCCATTCTAATGCTAAACGGACCATCATTGTTAAGCGGCTTCTATTCCGAGCGGCGGTTTCTAAATGTGTCGCTGCACCTGTCTCTGAGGGAAAGTATTTCTGCAGGTCTAAATTAAGAGGAGATGTTTTCCCTTCTGGAAAATAGCTGCTGTAATGTCTTCCCGCTGGCAGGTGGAGAGCTGAGTGTGTGACTGCGGGGTGAGTGAATGAGATTTTCCATACGCCGGGTCCTGTGACACATATCACACCTCTCATCTACCTTCCTGCAGTGTTTGCCGTTGCCTGGCGACGGAGGGGAATATTCCTGTTATTTCAGCACTGAGACACATGAAGGTATGATCAGCCACTCTAATTACTAGGAATAGCCCAGCTGAGTAGCATGATCGCTTAACCTTTCTCAAAGTTCATCTCCAACCTCAGGAACTAGACTGTGCAGCTTTCGGTACTCCAGTGCCTTATCATCACATATATTTAAAGGAAACCCGAAGTGACATGTGACAAGATGAGATAGACATGTGTTTGTACAGTGCCTAGCACACAAATAACTATGCTGTGTTCCTTTTTTTCTTCCTCTGCCTGAAAGAGTTAAATATCAGGTATGTACGTGGCTGACTCAGTCCTGACTCAGACAGGAAGTGACTACAATGTGACCCTCACTGATAAGAAATTCCCCTTTTTACCTCTTTCTTGCTCTCAGAAGCCATTTTGTGCTAGGAACGTGTTTTATAGTTGGAATTTCTTATCAGTGAGGGTCACACTGTAGACTTCCTAGCCACTTACATATCTGATATTTAACTCTTTCAGGCAGAGAGTAAAAAAGGAACACAGCATAGTTATTTGTGTGCTTGGCACTGTACATACCCAAGTCTATCTCATCATGTCACATGTCACTTCGGGTATCCTTTAAAGTGTATTTGTGTGAAAAGTGATGCAGAAATCTCCTATGCTTTGCCCTCAGCTCGCATAGCTGCTGAAAGAGCAGGTCCAAAAATCCTTCTCCCCCACCAAATTTACTAGGACAACGTGTGCTTTGGTTTACATCTGCCTCTTGAGCATAGTGATGAGACTAAAGGTAGCCACACACCATACAATCAAATGATCCAATTTTACAGCAATTCAATAAAAACAATCGGTAGTCAAAAGTTTAAGGGCTCGTTTTCACTATAGCGAATCCTCATGCGGGCACTGCATGCGGATTCGCATACTCAATGTTAGTGGATGGGGCTGTTTCCACGTGTGCGGTGGCGTTTTTCGGTGCGGGAAAAATCTGCACGACAGGGTCGTCAGATTTCGCGTGCATCAGGAATGCGGGCGAATCGCCGCTAATGCATTCAATAGGGAAATCGCATGCCGCTTTGTCATGCGGATTTCCCCGCGATTTCGCAGGCGATTTCGCATGAAAGGCAATGGACCTTTACACAGGCAGTGACATGGTTAAATTCGCCTGGCTCCTTGCCATGCGAAATCGCATGCGAAATCGCGGGTAAATCCGCATGGGGAAACGCAGCCGCATGCGATTTCTTCAGCGGTGGAATCCAGGCGATTCCGCACCGCTACAGTGGAAACGAGCCCTAAAGCTTTTTTTTTGTTCGAGAAATCTTATCGAATTTCCCATTTTTATTTGATAAAGGAGTGTTGGATTTTTCTGATCCATTTTTATGATAATTGAACGGTGTGTGGTAGATTGTCAATTACTTGATGTACAGACCCAAGCATTTTTTCTGAGTTTTCAATAATTTTTTTCATAATCGGGGAACAATTTAACATATGTGCATGGTACATTGGTCAGATTTTTAAAAATGTTACAATCAGTCAGAAAAATTGATTGCAATTCTTGAATTGAAAAGATATTTAAAAAATTGTATAGTGTGTGGCCACTTTGAAAGTCAATTGTCTTTCAGCAACTGATTAAGTGTAAAAGGACCTTTAACCTCCTTGCCGTTCTAAAAAATCCGGCAAGTAGGCAGCGCCGCACTTTTTTTTAATTTATTTTTTTTAAAATCATGTAGCGAGCCCAGGGCTCGCTACATGATAGCCGCTGAGCGGCGGCATCCCCCCACCCACTCCGATCGCCTTCGGCGATCAGAGTATGCAGGAAATCCCGTTGAGAACGGGATTCCTGCAGGGCATGGCGACCGAGGCAGGATGACGTGACGTCAGAGGGAATCCCGATCTGCCCCTTAGCGCTGCCTGGCACTGATTGGCTAGGCTGCGCAGGGGTCTGGGGCGGGGGGAGGGGGGCGGCTCGGCGTGGCGGGTAGCGGCGAATCTGCGGCGATTGCGTACTACACGCAGCTAGCAAAGTGCTAGCTGCGTGTAGGAAAAAAAAATTATGCAAATCGGCCCAGCAGGGCCTGAGAAATCCTCCTGCGCAGGTTACCCCGAACTGTGTTCGGGATAACCGGCAAGGAGGTTAAAGTAGTGTTTTTTCCTATGGTTCCGTTCCCACTATGCGCGTTTTAACCCTTTTACTGCCAAGCATGTACTAGGTACTTTGTGGCAGGTAAATGGTTTAACTGCCAGTAATGTACCTAGTACGGTATTTGGCAGTTTTTGGCCGCAGGAAGCAGCGGGGAGGGGGAGGCCGACATCATTCCTCCCTCCATGTGGGCCCCCCTCCCTCTTTCTCTCTAAATAGCTGGAGCCAGTGGTTGGTGTATAATTACTTACCGGATTGCTTTCTCCATGCCGCGTGTCCCCCGCCAGCAGCCGTCTCCTCTCTTCTTTCTGTTTCCTGTATGACGCGGGATTACATAGACGTCATACAGGGTTGGGTGGCTAGAGAGGTGCCTACCTGCTCCCCGCGGAGGGCATGAAGCGAGCGATCAGGTGAGAAATTATACATTGCACTGCTGCTCCAGCTGTTCAGGGGGGCCCAGGTGATTGCAGGGTGGATGATGTTGGCACCCCTCCTTGCAGTGGCCCCTATACCTGCTACACCTATACCTGGCTATCTGGACTGGGGCATCTATTCCTGGCTACCTGTACTGGCTGCACCTATATCTGGCTACCTGTACTGATGCATCTATTTCAGGCTATACTGGTTGCACCTATTCCAGAGCAGGAAAAGTCGGATACCAATACATATCTGGTATTGTTGGATTCAGCCGAATCAGGGCTTTTACAAACAGTAACATTTTTGTCAGTAAATGTAAGTCGTCTTTGAAAAATAAACACAACAGCAAAAATATTAAATTTTTTTTTTTTACATATTTCATTCAAAAATGTACTTTTTCTGGACATATAACAACATTTTGGTTCAGTGTTCAAGCCCAATTTATTACAGAAAAAAACAATATATAATGTCCTATTTCATGTAGGTTTTCTTGTCAACAATCCTAATTAAACCTAATGAGTGCAAAATGTCTAAAAACTGCTTGGCAGTAGATGTTCACGGTTAGGACAAATTGGCTGGCAGGGAAAGGGTTAGCTGAAAGAAAATGCATTCCAACGCAAACTAACACATTTTGGGCTTAATACAGTGCACATTTACGTGCATGGCAGTGCGCACTGCAATGTGCATAACTAAGGAAGGCACACACCAGTTACATGGCAGTGCGCACTGCAATGTGCATAACTAAGGAAGGCACACACCAGTTACATGGCAGTGCGCACTGCAATGTGCATAACTAAGGAAGGCACACACCAGTTACATGGCAGTGCGCACTGCAATGTGCATAACTAAGGAAGGCACACACCAGTTACATGGCAGTGCGCACTGCAATGTGCATAACTAAGGAAGGCACACACCAGTTACATGGCAGTGCGCACTGCAATGTGCATAACTAAGGAAGGCACACACCAGTTACATGGCAGTGCGCACTGCAATGTGCATAACTAAGGAAGGCACACACCAGTTACATGGCAGTGCGCACTGCAATGTGCATAACTAAGGAAGGCACACACCAGTTACATGGCAGTGCGCACTGTTATGTAAGTTGTGCATAGAGCGCACTATGGATCATGAAGCCCTAAGGGTAAAACAGCTCTAAGGGCTGGTTCAAACCTTGAGCGTTTTGAGCTTTTTTTAATCTCTATCTTTTTTAAAAGTGCTATAAAAGCGCTTGTGTAATGAAATCCAATGTGAGCGTTCTCACATGAGGACTGAACTTTCTTTTCGATTGCAAACGCGGCTCCTGTATCATTTTCTGGGTGATTGCGCTTCAATGCAAAGTGTAGGGAAAATCACAAATTGCTTTAAAATCACTTTGAACAGCGGTTTTGTGAGCATTTATCAGGCAAATTTGCTTTGAAATACATTCAGTCCGGGTTCAAGCAGTGCATACCTGTTGTCTGCACATACAAATCACAAAACAAAAACACATACAAAATCGCTTGGAAAAAAAAAAAAGAAAGAAATTGCAAAAAAAAAAAAAAAAAAAAGCCTGTAATCGCTTCACAAATTCACTCACAAAAGCGCTTAGCATTTGCAATTTGCAGTGTTGACTAGGCTTAAGCTGGCTTTTTCTCCCCACACGAATCCTGGAGTGCTCAAATATGTGGAGTCAGGGCATATTCACTGCGGGATGTTGCGTTTTAATGCATCGCAATGCATTTGCGTTTAGAGGTAACACACTGCAATGCAACATTTTTCAACACGACGTTAATGTTGCACTGTGAACGTCCCATAGGATTATCATTGCAGTGCGGTAACCTGTGTAATAAGACCTTATAACGCAGCTCCGCAACGAGCCACTGTGAATGCGACCTGAACCTGTGAAAACTTTGCTCCCCTCTCCTCCTCCCCTCTGCCTCTGAAATATCTGGCTAGTAACACTTCCTCCGCCTTCTGGCCAGACTGACCTCCCATAAGCCCTTGCTACATGGGTCTCAGAGTGCCTAGGCGCTGGAAGAGCTGTGGGCGAGGCTTGTTTAGCTTACAGGGAATTAATGTATTAAAAAAAAAAACGCAAAAAGTATTTGGTTTAAGGAATCCCCAATAACCTGTATGAAAGGAACACAATTCTACTAAACTACTGTAAAATATCTTAAGCTATGTCCCAAGATAAACGTTTTATCATTGTATGACATATAGGCAGCTGGAAGACTATAGTTGTCCATAGATGTCTAAACCACAATGGCTATCATTCATAAAGGAGCTGTCGGTACGGGGAATCAGTGCGGGAAAACACCGCTGGCGGTGTTTTAGACTTCTGGGTGGGCATTCATAAAAAAACATCCAGGTGCGGTGGCAGTGCGGAGATTCCCCTCGAACTAGGCAGGCGGTAGGCTGGCGGTAGGCAGGCGGAGACACAGAAGCTGCCGAGTTGATACATTTCTCAGTGTTCCGCTCTGCTGCAGCTGCCTGGGAGGTCTGTGTGTCTCCATTCACTTGCATTGGTATCGCCACATCAGAGGGAGCGGTACTTCCCGACCTCTCACCGCTTGCGGTGATCTTTATGAATGAACATTTTGCTACATTTGTTCGGATAATCACCGCACAAGGCGGTGATTTATCACTCTGCTCGGTAGCGTCATTTTTTTATGTGGAAAGAGGCTTTATGAATGCTGACTTTGCCGAGTGGTCGGTAAAGTCAGCTGTTTTTAGCATTTCTGCATGCGGAAATGCTTTATGAACGATAGCCAATGTCTCCAGGACATTATGCAAAGTGTGGAGGAAACGTTTTATTTCACAATTTGACAAATTTAAGTGTGACATGTGCAAGCTACACATTTTGTCCTGCGTAGTGTTGACTTTAAAAAAAAAGTAAATAAAAAAAAAATAAAAAAAATATATATATATATATATATATACACACTTTTTGTATCAAAACAATATGGAGTCAGTTACTGACAGAAAAAAATTTGATAAAATAAACCACAAAATGACTCTTTGCCTTTGTTCACTCATAAGGTTTAAAATTACTGTTTGATGCATTTTTTTGTGTGCGATGTGCCAACTGCATGTCACGTAAGTCAATATTAAAGGCAGAAAAAATAAATTTGGTTTGAGAAAAGTCAAGTGCAATTTTCGAGTCAATAGCATACAATTTCATGTAAATTAACGTCATTGACATGCACAAAATATTGTGTACAAAATACGCTTATAAAAAAGTAATACGGGAACCGAAAAATCGCAAAGCACAGAATCAGAAATACAAAACAACTGCTGGAAAATGTGGGTGGAAATTGTGTTAATAAGTGTAAAAGCAATGTACAAGGCCCCTAATTCACATAGCAAATGTATGCAAAACTGAATCTACAGCAGAGCCTTGAAAACATGGTGACAGGTGCACTTTGCTGACCCACTGGGCATTATCAGCCTAGTAAGACATCACTTCTAGTCGGTAGAGCGTGTGCAGAACTGCTGCCACTAAGTACGCAGAGCAGCCTAATCATGTGCCCTTTGATGCTGCTTGTGTCATATAGTGTGACATGTAAGGTGCTGTCACAGGAATACAGTCTGCTATAAATATCGCAGCGCCAGCTCAGGCTAGGGGATTTCTCCAGGGTGGCATGTCGCAGAAGGCTCCTAAAATAGCCCCTGTGTTACTATGTATACCCCTGAGTGGCACTCCCACAGCTCCTTGGCACACACTATGGGTCTCTCTGGATCTTTCCCTGGCAGGCTACCAGCCTCGAGACTTTCCTACACCCGCTGGCCAAGGCCGGACATGCCAAGTTCACATGCCACAGCTAACACCTGTGGACAGTCAGGCTCGAGGTGGCTTAACTCTCACATCAGCAAATCTCAGCTAGATCAAGTCTTGGAAAGGATTGACAATTGACAGTAAGATGAATACTTCATGCTACTTTTACTTAAGGAATTGTGAGAAAAATGACAGTGTTACCTGCTTAGACTGTATGGACACTTTACCAGTTTTTCTTCCTGTATCCCTCACCCTCTTCATTAGGGCCGGTTCTAGCCACAATGGGTTCCTGGTCAAAAATGACCTGCAATACCCTCTCTTGAAGCAGTATTAGGTGGTCCCTTTATTCCTGACCTACCCCCACCAATATAGTAATGAAATGTCGCCCATGGCCCCAGATCCAACTGTGGATCCCCCTGCATCTCTATCCCTACTGGCTGTGGCATGCTACGTATGTATAGTAGGCTAGGTAAGTATAGTAGGCAGGGCTGGATTTATTATAAGGCACTGTAGGCCGTGCCTACAGGCGCTTGATGATGGAAAGATGGCTCACTCCCCTCCCCTAATGCCTCCCTCCTTCTCCATTCAGAGTCCCAAGCAAAATGAGAGGTTACTCACCCTGCTCTCAGCAATCCACTAACAAGATCTCCCTTCGGGGGCACCACTAGCTACTTAATACAGAGGGTGTGATAATATAGCAGCGATCTGTGATATTGTATATAGAGATGTCGTTAACCTCCGATTTTCGGTTCGCAAACCCTGTTCGAGAACCTCCGCGGAAGGATCGGTTCGCGAAAAAGTTCGCGAACCGCAATGGACTTCAATGGGGAGGCGAACTTTGAAAAATAGAAAAAAATTCTACCGGCTGAAAAATGATAGAAAACATGTTTCAAGGGATCTAATACCTGGAGGCAGACATGATTGAGTGAAATACACATCAAAACTCCCAGGCAAAAATCTAGATTTCACATAAACCCCTATTTTAAGGTCAATTTTCAATTACAGGCCTGCTCTGCTCCTTTCCTTCCTCCCTCCTCCCAGAGGGATGAGGGTCTCATCTGCCAGATAATTATAGTATTTCAAAAGCCAGCTTACATACCGTGGCTGGGAATTGAACTCACTGTGTGGTGGGCAAGTACCTTAACTGCTGTACCACCAACACTACTAACTGAAGCTAGCCTAGCATGTACCATTTCTGCTCAATCCAAGAGAAAAATTAGACAAGACAAATAACATTTATATCACGCTTTTCTCCTGGCGGACTCAAAGCACCAGAGCTGCAGCCACTAGGGCACACTCTATAGGCAGTAGCAGTGTTAGGAAGACTTGCCTAAGGTCTCCTACTGAATAGGTGCTGGCTTACTGAACAGACAGAGCCGAGATTCGAACCCTGGTCTCCTTTGTCAGAGACAGAGCCCTTAACCATTACACCATCCAGCCACTGCTTAAGGATTTGTAGCTAGGCATGGCCTTGTCTTTTGTGTTCAACAGTTGTCCAAAGAGAACCCCAGATAGCCAGGCACTGTACCACCAACATTACATGCTGAAGCCAGCCTAGCATGTACCATTTATGCTCAATCCATTTATGCTCAAAAATACAAGAGAGAGAGAGAGAGAGAGAGAGAGAGAGGGAGAGAGAGAGAGAGGGAGAGAGAGAGAGAGAGAGAGAGAGAGAGATGAATCTACCTGGCTATCTGGGGTTCTCTGTGGACAACTGTTGAACACAAAAGGCAAGGCCATGCCTGGCTACAAATCCTTAAGCAGTGGCTGGATGGTGTAATGGTTAAGGTCTCTGCCTCTGACACAGGAGACCAGGGTTCGAATCTCGTCTTTGTCTGTTCAGTAAGCCAGCACCTATTCAGTAGGAGACCTTAGGCAAGTCTTCCTAACACTGCTACTGCCTATGGAGTGTGCCCTAGTGGCTGCAGCTCTGGTGCTTTGAGTCCGCCCGGAGAAAAGCATGATATAAATGTTATTTGTCTTGTCTAATTTTTCCCTTGGATTGAGCAGAAATGGTACATGCTAGGCTAGCTTCAGTTAGTAGTGTTGGTGGTACAGTGGTTAAGGTACTTGCCCACCACACAGTGAGACCTGGGTTCAATTCCCAGCCACGGTATGTAAGCTGGCTTTTGAAATACTATAATTCCCTGGCAGATGAGACCCTCATCCCTCCAGTAGGAGGGCATGGGTGGAGGGTAGGAGGGAGTGAGTAATATACAAGAGCCTAATTAAACTCTCCCTAGCAGAAAGCAGAGTGTGTGTAGCAGCTGTCCCTTAACTAATTAGTGTAGGCAGACGAGTGAGTAAAACGGCAAAAGGACCTTGCCTTTTATAAGGGGGGGGTGCTCCAGGCGTGAGTGCAGTCTGAATCGCAACAATATGCCTGCTGACTGTGATGTAGAGGGTCAAAGTTCTGCTCCATAGAGCATTATGGGGCGAATCAAACTTCCGCAAAAGTTTGCCTTTGCATGGCGAACGCGAACCACCGAAGTTCGCCTGGAACCGTTCCTCGGCGAACCGTTCGGCCCATCTCTAATTGTATATAATACAAAAGCCATATTTTTCATTTTATGTCTGCTGTGTACTATGTCATATGTGTAGATCTGTTAGAGACAGCCTGGCTGCTGAGGTTGAAAGAATGGTCACCTGGAAATTGTAAGTTTGCACCAATAAGGCTGCTTTCTCCTCTCGATCTGGTCAACCCCCAGTCGGGAACAGTCTCTGCAGGCTTGCCGTGGGGCCGATTCCTGACAGTAGGGTACCTCTGGTTACCTAAGGCTAATGGACACCTGTAGCTACCTATGATGGGAAGGCAAAAAAAGAAAGAAGGACAGCTGGGCTAGCCAGCACACTTTCGGTGCGGCGGGGGTTTGTTTGTAGGTTCATGGAAGGCTCAGTGCTTGAAATAGCACTGCCGATTTATAATGTGAGCATAGCCTAAGGGAGCACATTCAATTGCTAGCGATTTCCCTAAACGCTCTGCCAATGTAAATGGATGGGACAGATTCCACTAGAGTGATTGCAATTAAGGAAATCGCAATCACAGGACATGCAGCATTTTGGGAGCATTTCCTTTCTAGTGAATGGTATAGAAGCAGGGAAATCGCTCCCAAAATTACTTGCAAAATTCTACCACAAATCGCTAGCAATTGCGATAGCGTTTTGCACTTTCTAGTGGGTTCCAGGCCTCACAGAGGAGGCTGAAGGCAGTGAATTCACTGCCTGTTAGCTGCTCCCATGCACCGGCCAGGCACTTGCTAGCTCTTGAGATGGCTGGTGAAGAGGTGTCACCCTTTTTGAGTCACATCTGATTATGGACCTGATCAGACTTTTTTTTTTTACGCTAAGGCCCCATTCACACTTGCGTTTTGGCAAGTAAACGGACCAGATCCTGATCGGATCCTGACCTGATCCTGACCTGATCCTGATCAGAACCGTACGGTTCCGATCCGGATCTGGTCCGTTTGCATCAGGCATGCATCAGGCTGCCATCCGGATCCGTGGGCAAAAAATAGCAAAACTTTAAGAAAAAAATGTTGGGGTCAGCAGAAGGTGCACCTGGTGCACCTGTAGAAACAGGTTCCTCCGCTGTAGGCCTCACCTCCACCTCCGACATTCTGCCAAACAGCTCCAGCACGTCTGTCACTGCTGCTCCACTCCAGACATGCTTGGCCCATGTGTCCCCATCCGAAATGGCCGCTTGGATACGCATAGGAAGTGGGGTAGAACGTCAGGTTTTTGTAGGCAGTGTGTTCTGTGCCTTCCGTTTCCTATTGGTTTCTGTGTTCCGGATGGTGCTGTCAGGCTCCGGTCCGGGTGCGTGGGCCGGAGATCCGGACCCAAAAAATAGCGCATGTTGGAAAAGAGTCCGGAGTCCGGATCCGGTCCGGTACGTACGGAACGGACGCGTGTGAACGTCCGCATAGACTTTACATTGCTATGCGGAACGTACGTTCCGTTTGTACAGTATGCGGTCCGGATCAGATCCAGAAAATCCGGATAGCGAACACTAATGTGAACCGGGCCTAAGTAACTCCACTGCAGGGCAAACACTGACACGCTGCCATTTGGGCTGCATTAACCTTCCTGGCGGTAAGCCCGAGCTGAGCTCGGGCTATGCCGCGCAGGAAGATATCTCAGCCCCTGGTGGAGCGATTTGCTCCATTTAAAATGCTGTACGCGCAGCTGGCACTTTGCTAGCCGCGCGTACAGCTTGATCGCCGCCGCTCTGCGGCGATCGCCCATACGCAGCGGTGCAAGAGGGCCCCCCCCCCCGCCAGAGCCCTGCGCTGCCCGGACCAATGAGTTCCGGGCAGCGCTATGGGCTGGATCGGAGGTGTCTGACGTCAGGACGTCGGCTGACGTCCATGACGTCATTCCGATCGTCGCCATGGCGACAGGAGAAGCCAAACAGGGGAGCGCGTTATATACGCGTTCCCCTGTTTGCTATTGATGGCGGCGACGATCGCACTAGAGGGACACATGCGCCCTCTAGTGGTGTTTCATGTAGCTACCACTCTGGTAGCTTTACATGAAACACAAAAAATAAAAAATAAAAAAAAAAGGATTTTTGCCATTTTGGCAAAAAAAAATTACCGCCAGGAGGGTTAAAGTGGACCTGAACTCATGCACAGGACACAAGGAAAACATAGATTAATCCACCCTAGTTGTGTTTAGAGTGAAGAGCCTGTCTAATGCCCCCTCAGCTGCAAGTAATCACAATTGTAATTTGAGCTCTCAGTTGTGTAAGCACAGAAATTCAGCAGTCACGGCAGCCTCAGCTAAATTGTAAAACACAGGATGTTAAGCCTTTGTCTACTTCCATGCAAGCAGGAAGTAGACACACTGCAGATTTATTGCCGGAGTTCTGTGGGCTGCAACAAATAAATGTTTTTCTGTAAAGGTTATTATGTTGTTGTTAATCTTTTAGAGCAGAGAGGAGGTTCTGAGTTGAGGTCCGCTTTAAAATGAAAATTGTCCCTGATCAACCTGGACACCATCCTGGTCGATCAATACTTTCAATATATTCTTGGTCCAAAGCATTCAACATTCTATTGACATTTTGGGGGAACCGATTGCCAGTACTTGCGACTAGAATGACAGAATCTGCCGTGAATCCAATGGGGAAATCTATGTGTGTATGAGCACCTTCAGGGCCTATTCACACTTGAGTGTTTTGCCGGGGATTTCGGCAAAACGTTCAAACGCTAGCGCTTTTCAAAGCGCTAGTGTAATAAAAGTCTATGGGCCCGTTCTTACTTAGGCGATTTGCGTAAATCGCCCAAAAACGCGAAATGCAAACGCGTCGCCTGCACCATTTTCGGGCAATTTTCCCGCAGTCGCGTTTCAGTGCTATAGAAGTGCTAAACTCGATCGTGGAAAAAATCGCCGCAGTGTTCAGTGATTTTTCCGCTGAAAAATCACTCCTACAAAACGCCGGCTGTAATTGCCGCCGTTTTGCAAACGCAAGTGTGAAGGAGCCCTAAGTGTTAGGGAATTAGGTAGGGAGGTCAGATTTATCATGGAGGGCTGGTGGACACCAAGAGCACCTCTGAGCGCTTTGAAAAGCGCTTGGCTAATGTATATGAACGGGATGGATCACACCAGAGCGATGGGATTTTCTCCCAAACGCAAACACGGGTCCTGCAGCATTTCTGCTGATTTCTGAGGCGATTCAGCCTCAATGTTAAGTATAGGAAAGTGGAAAATCGCTTTGAAAAGTACTAGATCAGAGCGATTTTCAAAACGTTTTTGTTACAGAAGCTGTTCAGTTACAGCTCTAATTTAACAAAAAAATAAAAACCGCTACACCAAAATGCTCCAAAAATCGCTAGGCATGATTAGAAAAGAATCACTTCAGAAGGCGCTGAGCATTTGCGATTACTCTAGTGCTTTTTGGTGTGCACTGGCCCTTACAGTTAGGAGGTTGGGGGTGTGGAGATATATTGAGGTGCTGATGATATTAAGGATAACAGGAACATATTCTTTCATTTTTTTCTGCCAGAAGGGAGCAGGTTACCTTGAGTTGCTTGGGGCAAGGAAATGGGTGATTGTCTTGACCATATCAGGTGCTTTCAGTCTGTATGCAGTTCCTCTGAGAGTGCTAATGGGATTATCTGCCTGACTGTTTGAACTCAGGAGACGGCCCATTGTCTCAATACACAAAGCCAGAGGACCAGAGTCTGGAGACTAACACAGGAACGTTTGAAATGTACATGACAGGCTATTAGAAATGGGTGAAGTCCTGTTGATACCATTTTTTACCTGTGGAAATTAAATCATTAGTGGAGGTGCTATAGTACCCTTTTCATGTATGTGGATCTCTGGAAATCCCATTTATGTCTGAGGACTGAGACAGGAAAAAGCCGTAATCAAGTTTTCACCTGGAGTTGAAAGGCTCACTTCACAATCTTTGATGTATGGACTTTTACCTGGAAATGGAATATGTCTGAGATTTAATTAAAACCTAGTTCCTCCCCTCCCCAAGGAAGTTGCAGCCTACAGGCGTAGCTCAGAGTATAAAAAGCAGAGGCAGATGCCTAGTGACTGTCTTCTCTCGGAGGTAGCGAATAGCTAGGGAGGATCGCGACTCCTGGTCGAAACGGCGTCCTCCCGTCAAACAACGTTCTAACCTAAGCTGGTAACGTTCTTTTTTCCCCCGTTTATTTTTACGCAAATATCCGTGTGTGGTATCTTTGTAACTCTTAATTGTGTAACTTTTTTACTTTGTCTTTTTGTAATCTTTTTGTATATATTAAGTTCTGCATTGTTCTATGTTTTTCTAGAATATTAAATTATTATTTAATAAGTTTGACTTCTGCCGTACTAAACTAACACTCATAGCCTAGAAGAGACTGAAGTGTAACCGTGTATAAGTTCATGCCTAATTGTACGCTTGAGCAACACTACCGTATGAAATTGTGTGTGGGGGCGTTTGTCATACGTTGGCCTAAGCGCGCAGCTGACCCAACGTACGAACAACGCCAGTGCGAGTAGCGACAGCAGAGTGGCTAACAGTATCGTTCGGAACGACTGTTAGTGGGTCTTTGCTTCACGACAGTGTAAAATTGCAACTGTGTGTGTGTGTGGGTGCGTGGCGTTCCCGTATTTGGCCTAAGCGCAAAGCTGACCCAAATACGAAAACGCAGATTGCGTATTGAGCACTCGATAGCTGAGTGAACGTGTCTAGCAACGCTAGTGGTGGCAGTGGGAAGTGGTTGAGGGGTTCCAGCCTTGTTTGTAGCTTAAATAAGGCTGTTCCCCACTTAATCTGGTCAAACCCGCAGTCGGGAACCGTATACGCAGGCGTGCCGCGGGCCGGTTCCTGACAGGGGGAAGGAAACTTTGTACATTAGGTGAGGAGGTCAGGGTTAAAGTGACACTGAACCGAAAGAAAAACGTATGAAATAATGAATAGTATGGATAATTAATAGAACATTAGTAGCAAAGAAAAGAATCTCATATTTTTATTTTCAGTCATATAGCTTTTTTTTTCATAACATTGCATCATTATCGAATATTTGCAGTTTATAGTCAACTTTCTGCATTTTAAACTATGAAACAGAGCAGAGCTAATAGGCTCAATTCTGATAGAGTTTAGTAGACAATTTTCCTTAATGGAATTTGATTTACCCCATGAGGAAAATAAACTTTTGAATTCTGGTAGTTTAAGTAAAATATTACCTCATGTAATTTCATGCAGTAATTCATGTGGTAATTTCCGACTAAAAATGTGTGGTATTTAGTAGTAAAATACCTCACACTTGAATTCTGAAGAGAAATAAGGTGCGTGTTTGCATGTCTTTTACCTCACATAATTAGACCTACCTCTACCACATGATAAATGCAGTGTTGTGATAGAATTGTGATATCTGTCACATAACATGGTGCCTTTTAAGCTTGTTCTGTGTTCAGGGCCCCCATATTTTGCTTAAAGGGAAGGTTCAGGGATCGTTGAAAAAAAATAAAAATCCGCATCCACTTACCTGGGGCTTCCTCCAGCCCGTGGCAGGCAGGAGGTGCCCTCGGCGCCGCTCCGCAGGCTCCCGGTGGTCTCCGGTGGCCGACCCGACCTGGCCAGGCCGGCGGCCAGGTCGGGCTTCTTCTGCGTTCCAAAATGCGCCTCACGGCGGCGCGCTGACGTCATCGGACGTCCTCCGGGCTGTACTGCGCAGGCTCAGAACCTGCGCAGTACAGCCCGGAGGACGTCCGATGACGTCAGCGCGCCGCCGTGAGGCGCATTTTGGAACGCAGAAGAAGCCCGACCTGGCCGCCGGCCTGGCCAGGTCGGGTCGGCCACCGGAGACCACCGGGAGCCTGCGGAGCGGCGCCGAGGGCACCTCCTACCTGCCACGGGCTGGAGGAAGCCCCAGGTAAGTGGATGCGGATTTTTATTTTTTTTCAACGGTCCCTGAACCTTCCCTTTAACCTGCTGAGCGGTCTGGACGAGCTCAGCTCGTCCAACACCGCCAGAGGCTGCCGCTCAGGCCCTGCTGGGCCGATTTTAATGAAATAAAAAGCAGCACACGCAGCCGGCACTTTGCCAGCAGCGTGTGCTGCCTGATCGCCGCTGCAGCGCGGCGTTCCGCCGCGTGCAGCGGCGAAAGAGGGTCCCCCCAGCCGCCCGAGCCCAGCGTAGCCGGAACAAAGAGTTCCGGCCAGCGCTAAGGGCTGGATCGGAGGCGGCTGACGTCAGGACGTCGGCTGACGTCCATGACGTCACTCCGCTCGTCGCCATGGCGACGAGGTAAGCGAAACACGGAAGGCCGCTTATTGCGGCCTTCCGTGTTACTTCTGGCCGCCGGAGGCGATCGGAAGAACGCCTCCGGAGCGCCCTCTAGTGGGCTTTCATGCAGCCAACTTTCAGTTGGCTGCATGAAATAGTTTTT
The DNA here is from genome assembly GCF_040937935.1 of Hyperolius riggenbachi. NCBI lineage: Eukaryota > Metazoa > Chordata > Amphibia > Anura > Hyperoliidae > Hyperolius > Hyperolius riggenbachi. Next base: position 52,988,138 of record NC_090656.1, on the reverse strand, counting down.
TTTTTATTTAAAAAAAACCCTCCCGCAGCCACCCTGGCGATTTAATCAGAACGCCAGGGTGGTTAAATAAGTAAAAGTGATCTGACCAACGAATCCCCCCCCCCCCCCCCCTCAAGTTCCATTTTGTTTTTAAAAAAAAGAAAAAGTGCTCCAAACCCTGTACAATCCTTCATCTGCCGTGCCCAAACTCCCCCCCCCCCCCCTCCACATTGCCTTTCCCCAACTTCTGGTTGGAAAAAAAAGTAAAAATGCTCCAACCCACAGCCTCTATTTAAAAAAAATTAAGTAAAACTGCGGCAAACACCGATTTCCCCCCCCCCCCCCCCCCTCCTCTGGTTAAAAGTGCTTCGAGGCCTCCCCCCCACCAGCAGCCTCTAAAAGTAAAAGTGCTGTAACCCCCCTTCCAGACCCCCAGCTGATTCTTGAAAGAAAGGGGGAGAACCGAGAGCCCGATATGGTGTAATATGTTAGTGAGGTGATGTCTGATGCAAACACACACAATGGTTATACTCACAAGGACGGGTCGCCTCCAAGGCAACCACTGGATAAGCAGGCGGGGAGAATTGTAACCTGACCCCGCTCAGGGTTAAGAAGTCACTCTCTGTAGATAGAAGGAAATGGGGAGACACCCCTCCACCCAGGGTGGACTCAACAATTATGTGGTATAACAACAGAGGCGCCAAGTAGAGTAAAATTAGTTAAAATTGTTAAAAAGGGGGACGTGGGTGGACTCACCTCCCTTCTGAAAAAATGGCCAGACAACGGGCAGGTTACTTCAAGTTTAAATTAACATTTATTATGGGCTCCAAAAGTGCAACGCGTCTCACGGGTAACAGTCCCGCCTCTTCAGGCAAACAATTTTTGGAGGGAGCAAAGTCGGGTCAAGAGCCAGATATAGCGCCTTTTCTTGAGGGTAGGAACACACTAGGCAGAATAGCATTTACATTTTCCATAGCACATAGTGGAAAACGCATATTATTATTTAGTATTTATATAGCGCCAACATATTACGCAGCGCTGTACAGTGTATATTTATATATATCTTGTCACTAACTGTCCCTCAAAGGAGCTCACAATCTAATCCCTACCATTGCCATATGTCTATATTATGTGGTGAACGTACTGTAGTCTAGGGCCAATTTTTTTTAGGGGGAGCCAATTAACTTATCCGTATGTTTTTTGGAATGTGGGAGGAAACCGGAGTTCCCGGAGGAAACCCACGCAGACACGGAGAGAACATACAAACTCTTTGCAGATAGTGCCCTGGCTGGGATACGAACCAGGGACCCAGCGCTGCAAGGCGAGAGAGCGATTATGCCTGTGTTCCTACCCTGATTACAGCTGCCCAGATCCTGTCAGTTGGACGGGAGATTGCATTATGTAAACCCAGCATGATGTCCTACCGTATTATTATACTGTGTTGTGCGTGGCTGAGGTAGACCTTTCAGAAATCCCCATGAAAATCCTGGGTTTGCCCCTGTGGAGGTTATGCACATGGAGATGCTGCACACTGAAGACTGGAGATGCTGCACACTGAAGACTGGAGATGCTGCACACTGACGACTGGAGATGCTGCACACTGCAGACTGGAGATGCTGCACACTGCAGACTGGAGGTGCTGCACACTGCAGACTGGAGGTGCTGCACAATGCAGACTGGAGGTGCTGCACACTGAAGACTGGAGGTGCTGCACACTGCAGACTGGAGGTGCTGCACACTGCAGACTGGAGGTGCTGCACACTGCAGACTGGAGGTGCTGCACACGGAAGACTGGAGGTGCTGCACACGGAAGACTGGAGGTGCTGCACACGGAAGACTGGAGGTGCTGCACACGGAAGACTGGAGGTGCTGCACAATGCAGAATGGAGGTGCTGCACACTGAAGACTGGAGATGCTGCACACTGAAGACTGGAGATGCTGCACACTGAAGACTGGAGGTGCTGCACACTGCAGACTGGAGGTGCTGCACACTGCAGACTGGAGGTGCTGCACACTGCAGACTGGAGGTGCTGCACACTGCAGACTGGAGGTGCTGCACACGGAAGACTGGAGGTGCTGCACAATGCAGACTGGAGGTGCTGCACACTGAAGACTGGAGATGCTGCACACTGAAGACTGGAGATGCTGCACACTGCAGACTGGAGGTCCTGCACACTGCAGACTGGAGGTGCTGCACACTGCAGACTGGAGGTGCTGCACACTGCAGACTGGAGGTGCTGCACACTGCAGACTGGAGGTGCTGCACACTGCAGACTGGAGGTGCTGCACACTGAAGACTGGAGGTGCTGCACACTGAAGACTGGAGGTGCTGCACACTGAAGACTGGAGGTGCTGCACACTGAAGACTGGAGGTGCTGCACAATGCAGACTGGAGGTGCTGCACACTGCAGACTGGAGGTGCTGCACACTGCAGACTGGAGGTGCTGCACACTGCAGACTGGAGGTGCTGCACACTGCAGACTGGAGGTGCTGCACACTGCAGACTGGAGGTGCTGCACACTGAAGACTAGAGGTGCTGCACACTGAAGACTGGAGGTGCTGCACACTGAAGACTGGAGGTGCTGCACACTGAAGACTGGAGGTGCTGCAGACTGGAGGTGCTGCACACTGAAGACTGGAGGTGCTGCACACTGAAGACTGGAGGTGCTGCACACTGAAGACTGGAGGTGCTGCACACTGAAGACTGGAGGTGCTGCACACTGAAGACTGGAGGTGCTGCACACTGAAGACTGGAGGTGCTGCACACTGCAGACTGGAGGTGCTGCACATTGCAGACTGGAGGTGCTGCACATTGCAGACTGGAGGTGCTGCACACTGAAGACTGGAGGTGCTGCACACTGCAGACTGGAGATGCTGCACACTGCAGACTGGAGGTGCTGCACACTGCAGACTGGAGGTGCTGCACACGGAAGACTGGAGGTGCTGCACACGGAAGACTGGAGGTGCTGCACACGGAAGACTGGAGGTGCTGCACACTGCAGACTGGAGGTGCTGCACACTGCAGACTGGAGGTGCTGCCCACGGAAGACTGGAGGTGCTGCACACGGAAGACTGGAGGTGCTGCACACGGAAGACTGGAGGTGCTGCACAATGCAGACTGGAGGTGCTGCACACTGAAGACTGGAGATGCTGCACACTGAAGACTGGAGATGCTGCACACTGAAGACTGGAGGTGCTGCACACTGAAGACTGGAGGTGCTGCACACTGCAGACTGGAGGTGCTGCACACTGCAGACTGGAGGTGCTGCACACTGCAGACTGGAGGTGCTGCACACTGCAGACTGGAGGTGCTGCACACGGAAGACTGGAGGTGCTGCACAATGCAGACTGGAGGTGCTGCACACTGAAGACTGGAGATGCTGCACACTGAAGACTGGAGATGCTGCACACTGCAGACTGGAGGTCCTGCACACTGCAGACTGGAGGTGCTGCACACTGCAGACTGGAGGTGCTGCACACTGCAGACTGGAGGTGCTGCACACTGCAGACTGGAGGTGCTGACCACTGCAGACTGGAGGTGCTGCACACTGCAGACTGGAGGTGCTGCACACTGAAGACTGGAGGTGCTGCACACTGAAGACTGGAGGTGCTGCACACTGAAGACTGGAGGTGCTGCACACTGAAGACTGGAGGTGCTGCACAATGCAGACTGGAGGTGCTGCACACTGAAGACTGGAGGTGCTGCACAATGCAGACTGGAGGTGCTGCACACTGCAGACTGGAGGTGCTGCACATTGCAGACTGGAGGTGCTGCACACTGAAGACTGGAGGTGCTGCACACTGCAGACTGGAGATGCTGCACACTGCAGACTGGAGGTGCTGCACACTGCAGACTGGAGGTGCTGCACATTGCAGACAGGAGGTGCTGCATACTGAAGACTGGAGGTGCTGCACACTGAAGACTGGAGGTGCTGCACACTGAAGACTGGAGGTGCTGCACACTGAAGACTGGAGGTGCTGCACACTGAAGACTGGAGGTGCTGCACACTGCAGACTGGAGGTGCTGCACACTGAAGACTGGAGGTGCTGCACACTGAAGACTGGAGGTGCTGCACACTGAAGACTGGAGGTGCTGCACAATGCAGACTGGAGGTGCTGCACACTGCAGACTGGAGGTGCTGCACACTGCAGACTGGAGGTGCTGCACACTGCAGACTGGAGGTGCTGCACACTGCAGACTGGAGGTGCTGCACACTGCAGACTGGAGGTGCTGCACACTGCAGACTGGAGGTGCTGCACACTGAAGACTGGAGGTGCTGCACACTGAAGACTGGAGATGCTGCACACTGAAGACTGGAGATGCTGCACACTGAAGACTGGAGATGCTGCACACTGAAGACTGGAGATGCTGCACACTGAAGACTGGAGGTGCTGCACACTGCAGACTGGAGGTGCTGCACACTGCAGACTGGAGATGCTGCACACTGCAGACTGGAGGTGCTGCACACTGCAGACTGGAGGTGCTGCACACTGCAGACTGGAGGTGCTGCACACTGCAGATTGGGGGTGCTGCACACTGCAGACTGGAGGTGCTGCACACTGCAGACTGGAGGTGCTGCACACTGCAGACTGGAGGTGCTGCACACTGAAGACTGGAGGTGCTGCACACTGAAGACTGGAGGTGCTGCACACTGCAGACTGGAGGTGCTGCACACTGCAGACTGGAGGTGCTGCACACTGCAGACTGGAGGTGCTGCACACTGAAGACTGGAGGTGCTGCACACTGAAGACTGGAGGTGCTGCACAATGCAGACTGGAGGTGCTGCACACTGCAGACTGGAGGTGCTGCACACTGCAGACTGGAGGTGCTGCACACTGCAGACTGGAGGTGCTGCACACTGCAGACTGGAGGTGCTGCACACTGCAGACTGGAGGTGCTGCACACTGCAGACTGGAGGTGCTGCACACTGAAGACTAGAGGTGCTGCACACTGAAGACTGGAGGTGCTGCACACTGAAGACTGGAGGTGCTGCACACTGAAGACTGGAGGTGCTGCAGACTGGAGGTGCTGCACACTGAAGACTGGAGGTGCTGCACACTGCAGACTGGAGATGCTGCACACTGCAGACTGGAGGTGCTGCACACTGCAGACTGGAGGTGCTGCACATTGCAGACAGGAGGTGCTGCATACTGCAGACTGGAGGTGCTGCACACTGAAGACTGGAGGTGCTGCACACTGAAGACTGGAGGTGCTGCACACTGCAGACTGGAGGTGCTGCACACTGCAGACTGGAGGTGCTGCACACTGAAGACTGGAGGTGCTGCACAATGCAGACTGGAGGTGCTGCACACTGCAGACTGGAGGTGCTGCACACTGCAGACTGGAGGTGCTGCACACTGCAGACTGGAGGTGCTGCACACTGCAGACTGGAGGTGCTGCACACTGCAGACTGGAGGTGCTGCACACTGCAGACTGGAGGTGCTGCACACTGAAGACTGGAGGTGCTGCCCACTGAAGACTAGAGGTGCTGCACACTGAAGACTGGAGGTGCTGCGCACTGAAGAGTGGAGGTGCTGCACACTGAAGACTGGAGGTGCAGCACACTGAAGACTGGAGGTGCTGCAGACTGGAGGTGCTGCACACTGAAGACTGGAGGTGCTGCACACTGAAGACTGGAGGTGCTGCACACTGAAGACTGGAGGTGCTGCACACTGAAGACTGGAGGTGCTGCACACTGAAGACTGGAGATGCTGCACACTGAAGACTGGAGGTGCTGCACACTGAAGACTGGAGGTGCTGCGGACTGGAGGTGCTGCACACTGCAGACTGGAGGTGCTGCACACTGAAGACTGGAGGTGCTGCACACTGAAGACTGGAGGTGCTGCACACTGCAGACTGGAGGTGCTGCACACTGAAGACTGGAGGTGCTGCACACTGCAGACTGGAGGTGCTGCACACGGAAGACTGGAGGAGCTGCACACGGAAGACTGGAGGTGCTGCACACGGAAGACTGGAGGTGCTGCACACGGAAGACTGGAGGTGCTGCACACGGAAGACTGGAGGTGCTGCACACGGAAGACTGGAGGTGCTGCACACGGAAGACTGGAGGTGCTGCACACGGAAGACTGGAGGTGCTGCACACAGAAGACTGGAGATGCTGCACACTGAAGACTGGAGATGCTGCACACTGAAGACTGGAGATGCTGCACACTGAAGACTGGAGATGCTGCACACTGAAGACTGGAGGTGCTGCACACTGCAGACTGGAGATGCTGCACACTGCAGACTGGAGGTGCTGCACACTGCAGACTGGAGGTGCTGCACATTGCAGACTGGAGGTGCTGCACACTGAAGACTGGAGGTGCTGCACACTGCAGACTGGAGGTGCTGCACACGGAAGACTGGAGGAGCTGCACACGGAAGACTGGAGGTGCTGCACACTGCAGACTGGAGGTGCTGCACACTGCAGACTGGAGGTGCTGCACACTGCAGACTGGAGGTGCTGCACACTGCAGACTGGAGGTGCTGCACACTGCAGACTGGAGGTGCTGCACACTGAAGACTGGAGGTGCTGCCCACTGAAGACTAGAGGTGCTGCACACTGAAGACTGGAGGTGCTGCGCACTGAAGAGTGGAGGTGCTGCACACTGAAGACTGGAGGTGCAGCACACTGAAGACTGGAGGTGCTGCAGACTGGAGGTGCTGCACACTGAAGACTGGAGGTGCTGCACACTGAAGACTGGAGGTGCTGCACACTGAAGACTGGAGGTGCTGCACACTGAAGACTGGAGGTGCTGCACACTGAAGACTGGAGATGCTGCACACTGAAGACTGGAGGTGCTGCACACTGAAGACTGGAGGTGCTGCGGACTGGAGGTGCTGCACACTGCAGACTGGAGGTGCTGCACACTGAAGACTGGAGGTGCTGCACACTGAAGACTGGAGGTGCTGCACACTGCAGACTGGAGGTGCTGCACACTGAAGACTGGAGGTGCTGCACACTGCAGACTGGAGGTGCTGCACACGGAAGACTGGAGGAGCTGCACACGGAAGACTGGAGGTGCTGCACACGGAAGACTGGAGGTGCTGCACACGGAAGACTGGAGGTGCTGCACACGGAAGACTGGAGGTGCTGCACACGGAAGACTGGAGGTGCTGCACACGGAAGACTGGAGGTGCTGCACACGGAAGACTGGAGGTGCTGCACACAGAAGACTGGAGATGCTGCACACTGAAGACTGGAGATGCTGCACACTGAAGACTGGAGATGCTGCACACTGAAGACTGGAGATGCTGCACACTGAAGACTGGAGGTGCTGCACACTGCAGACTGGAGATGCTGCACACTGCAGACTGGAGGTGCTGCACACTGCAGACTGGAGGTGCTGCACATTGCAGACTGGAGGTGCTGCACACTGAAGACTGGAGGTGCTGCACACTGCAGACTGGAGGTGCTGCACACGGAAGACTGGAGGAGCTGCACACGGAAGACTGGAGGTGCTGCACACGGAAGACTGGAGGTGCTGCACACGGAAGACTGGAGGTGCTGCACACGGAAGACTGGAGGTGCTGCACAATGCAGACTGGAGGTGCTGCACACGGAAGACTGGAGGTGCTGCACAATGCAGACTGGAGGTGCTGCACACTGAAGACTGGAGATGCTGCACACTGAAGACTGGAGGTGCTGCACACTGAAGACTGGAGGTGCTGCACACTGAAGACTGGAGGTGCTGCACACTGCAGACTGGAGGTGCTGCACACTGCAGACTGGAGGTGCTGCACACTGCAGACTGGAGGTGCTGCACACGGAAGACTGGAGGTGCTGCACACTGAAGACTGGAGGTGCTGCACAATGCAGACTGGAGGTGCTGCACACTGCAGACTGGAGGTGCTGCACACTGCAGACTGGAGGTGCTGCACACTGCAGACTGGAGGTGCTGCACACTGCAGACTGGAGGTGCTGCACACTGAAGACTAGAGGTGCTGCACACTGAAGACTGGAGGTGCTGCACACTGAAGACTGGAGGTGCTGCACACTGAAGACTGGAGATGCTGCACACTGAAGACTGGAGATGCTGCACACTGAAGACTGGAGATGCTGCACACTGAAGACTGGAGATGCTGCACACTGAAGACTGGAGATGCTGCACACTGAAGACTGGAGGTGCTGCACACTGCAGACTGGAGGTGCTGCACACTGCAGACTGGAGATGCTGCACACTGCAGACTGGAGGTGCTGCACACTGCAGACTGGAGGTGCTGCACACTGCAGACTGGAGGTGCTGCACACTGCAGATTGGGGGTGCTGCACACTGCAGACTGGAGGTGCTGCACACTGCAGACTGGAGGTGCTGCACACTGCAGACTGGAGGTGCTGCACACTGAAGACTGGAGGTGCTGCACACTGCAGACTGGAGGTGCTGCACACTGCAGACTGGAGGTGCTGCACACTGCAGACTGGAGGTGCTGCACACTGAAGACTGGAGGTGCTGCACACTGAAGACTGGAGGTGCTGCACAATGCAGACTGGAGGTGCTGCACACTGCAGACTGGAGGTGCTGCACACTGCAGACTGGAGGTGCTGCACACTGCAGACTGGAGGTGCTGCACACTGCAGACTGGAGGTGCTGCACACTGAAGACTAGAGGTGCTGCACACTGAAGACTGGAGGTGCTGCACACTGAAGACTGGAGGTGCTGCACACTGAAGACTGGAGGTGCTGCACACTGAAGACTGGAGGTGCTGCAGACTGGAGGTGCTGCACACTGAAGACTGGAGGTGCTGCACACTGAAGACTGGAGGTGCTGCACACTGAAGACTGGAGGTGCTGCACACTGAAGACTGGAGGTGCTGCACACTGAAGACTGGAGGTGCTGCACACTGAAGACTGGAGGTGCTGCACATTGCAGACTGGAGGTGCTGCACAATGCAGACTGGAGGTGCTGCACACTGAAGACTGGAGGTGCTGCACACTGCAGACTGGAGATGCTGCACACTGCAGACTGGAGGTGCTGCACATTGCAGACTGGAGGTGCTGCACACTGAAGACTGGAGGTGCTGCGGACTGGAGGTGCTGCACACTGCAGACTGGAGGTGCTGCACACTGAAGACTGGAGGTGCTGCACACTGAAGACTGGAGGTGCTGCACACTGCAGACTGGAGGTGCTGCACACTGAAGACTGGAGGTGCTGCACACTGCAGACTGGAGGTGCTGCACACGGAAGACTGGAGGAGCTGCACACGGAAGACTGGAGGTGCTGCACACGGAAGACTGGAGGTGCTGCACACGGAAGACTGGAGGTGCTGCACACGGAAGACTGGAGGTGCTGCACACGGAAGACTGGAGGTGCTGCACACGGAAGACTGGAGGTGCTGCACACGGAAGACTGGAGGTGCTGCACACAGAAGACTGGAGATGCTGCACACTGAAGACTGGAGATGCTGCACACTGAAGACTGGAGATGCTGCACACTGAAGACTGGAGATGCTGCACACTGAAGACTGGAGGTGCTGCACACTGCAGACTGGAGATGCTGCACACTGCAGACTGGAGGTGCTGCACACTGCAGACTGGAGGTGCTGCACATTGCAGACTGGAGGTGCTGCACACTGAAGACTGGAGGTGCTGCACACTGCAGACTGGAGGTGCTGCACACGGAAGACTGGAGGAGCTGCACACGGAAGACTGGAGGTGCTGCACACGGAAGACTGGAGGTGCTGCACACGGAAGACTGGAGGTGCTGCACACGGAAGACTGGAGGTGCTGCACAATGCAGACTGGAGGTGCTGCACACGGAAGACTGGAGGTGCTGCACAATGCAGACTGGAGGTGCTGCACACTGAAGACTGGAGATGCTGCACACTGAAGACTGGAGGTGCTGCACACTGAAGACTGGAGGTGCTGCACACTGAAGACTGGAGGTGCTGCAGACTGGAGGTGCTGCACACTGAAGACTGGAGGTGCTGCACACTGAAGACTGGAGGTGCTGCACACTGAAGACTGGAGGTGCTGCACACTGAAGACTGGAGGTGCTGCACACTGAAGACTGGAGGTGCTGCACACTGAAGACTGGAGGTGCTGCACATTGCAGACTGGAGGTGCTGCACAATGCAGACTGGAGGTGCTGCACACTGAAGACTGGAGGTGCTGCACACTGCAGACTGGAGATGCTGCACACTGCAGACTGGAGGTGCTGCACACTGCAGACTGGAGGTGCTGCACATTGCAGACAGGAGGTGCTGCATACTGCAGACTGGAGGTGCTGCACACTGAAGACTGGAGGTGCTGCACACTGAAGACTGGAGGTGCTGCACACTGCAGACTGGAGGTGCTGCACACTGCAGACTGGAGGTGCTGCACACTGAAGACTGGAGGTGCTGCACAATGCAGACTGGAGGTGCTGCACACTGCAGACTGGAGGTGCTGCACACTGCAGACTGGAGGTGCTGCACACTGCAGACTGGAGGTGCTGCACACTGCAGACTGGAGGTGCTGCACACTGCAGACTGGAGGTGCTGCACACTGAAGACTGGAGGTGCTGCCCACTGAAGACTAGAGGTGCTGCACACTGAAGACTGGAGGTGCTGCGCACTGAAGAGTGGAGGTGCTGCACACTGAAGACTGGAGGTGCAGCACACTGAAGACTGGAGGTGCTGCAGACTGGAGGTGCTGCACACTGAAGACTGGAGGTGCTGCACACTGAAGACTGGAGGTGCTGCACACTGAAGACTGGAGGTGCTGCACACTGAAGACTGGAGGTGCTGCACACTGAAGACTGGAGATGCTGCACACTGAAGACTGGAGGTGCTGCACACTGAAGACTGGAGGTGCTGCGGACTGGAGGTGCTGCACACTGCAGACTGGAGGTGCTGCACACTGAAGACTGGAGGTGCTGCACACTGAAGACTGGAGGTGCTGCACACTGCAGACTGGAGGTGCTGCACACTGAAGACTGGAGGTGCTGCACACTGCAGACTGGAGGTGCTGCACACGGAAGACTGGAGGAGCTGCACACGGAAGACTGGAGGTGCTGCACACGGAAGACTGGAGGTGCTGCACACGGAAGACTGGAGGTGCTGCACACGGAAGACTGGAGGTGCTGCACACGGAAGACTGGAGGTGCTGCACACGGAAGACTGGAGGTGCTGCACACGGAAGACTGGAGGTGCTGCACACAGAAGACTGGAGATGCTGCACACTGAAGACTGGAGATGCTGCACACTGAAGACTGGAGATGCTGCACACTGAAGACTGGAGATGCTGCACACTGAAGACTGGAGGTGCTGCACACTGCAGACTGGAGATGCTGCACACTGCAGACTGGAGGTGCTGCACACTGCAGACTGGAGGTGCTGCACATTGCAGACTGGAGGTGCTGCACACTGAAGACTGGAGGTGCTGCACACTGCAGACTGGAGGTGCTGCACACGGAAGACTGGAGGAGCTGCACACGGAAGACTGGAGGTGCTGCACACGGAAGACTGGAGGTGCTGCACACGGAAGACTGGAGGTGCTGCACACGGAAGACTGGAGGTGCTGCACAATGCAGACTGGAGGTGCTGCACACGGAAGACTGGAGGTGCTGCACAATGCAGACTGGAGGTGCTGCACACTGAAGACTGGAGATGCTGCACACTGAAGACTGGAGGTGCTGCACACTGAAGACTGGAGGTGCTGCACACTGAAGACTGGAGGTGCTGCACACTGCAGACTGGAGGTGCTGCACACTGCAGACTGGAGGTGCTGCACACTGCAGACTGGAGGTGCTGCACACGGAAGACTGGAGGTGCTGCACACTGAAGACTGGAGGTGCTGCACAATGCAGACTGGAGGTGCTGCACACTGCAGACTGGAGGTGCTGCACACTGCAGACTGGAGGTGCTGCACACTGCAGACTGGAGGTGCTGCACACTGCAGACTGGAGGTGCTGCACACTGAAGACTAGAGGTGCTGCACACTGAAGACTGGAGGTGCTGCACACTGAAGACTGGAGGTGCTGCACACTGAAGACTGGAGATGCTGCACACTGAAGACTGGAGATGCTGCACACTGAAGACTGGAGATGCTGCACACTGAAGACTGGAGATGCTGCACACTGAAGACTGGAGATGCTGCACACTGAAGACTGGAGGTGCTGCACACTGCAGACTGGAGGTGCTGCACACTGCAGACTGGAGATGCTGCACACTGCAGACTGGAGGTGCTGCACACTGCAGACTGGAGGTGCTGCACACTGCAGACTGGAGGTGCTGCACACTGCAGATTGGGGGTGCTGCACACTGCAGACTGGAGGTGCTGCACACTGCAGACTGGAGGTGCTGCACACTGCAGACTGGAGGTGCTGCACACTGAAGACTGGAGGTGCTGCACACTGCAGACTGGAGGTGCTGCACACTGCAGACTGGAGGTGCTGCACACTGCAGACTGGAGGTGCTGCACACTGAAGACTGGAGGTGCTGCACACTGAAGACTGGAGGTGCTGCACAATGCAGACTGGAGGTGCTGCACACTGCAGACTGGAGGTGCTGCACACTGCAGACTGGAGGTGCTGCACACTGCAGACTGGAGGTGCTGCACACTGCAGACTGGAGGTGCTGCACACTGAAGACTAGAGGTGCTGCACACTGAAGACTGGAGGTGCTGCACACTGAAGACTGGAGGTGCTGCACACTGAAGACTGGAGGTGCTGCACACTGAAGACTGGAGGTGCTGCAGACTGGAGGTGCTGCACACTGAAGACTGGAGGTGCTGCACACTGAAGACTGGAGGTGCTGCACACTGAAGACTGGAGGTGCTGCACACTGAAGACTGGAGGTGCTGCACACTGAAGACTGGAGGTGCTGCACACTGAAGACTGGAGGTGCTGCACATTGCAGACTGGAGGTGCTGCACAATGCAGACTGGAGGTGCTGCACACTGAAGACTGGAGGTGCTGCACACTGCAGACTGGAGATGCTGCACACTGCAGACTGGAGGTGCTGCACATTGCAGACAGGAGGTGCTGCATACTGCAGACAGGAGGTGCTGCATACTGCAGACTGGAGGTGCTGCACACTGAAGACTGGAGGTGCTGCACACTGAAGACTGGAGGTGCTGCACACTGCAGACTGGAGGTGCTGCACACTGCAGACTGGAGGTGCTGCACACTGAAGACTGGAGGTGCTGCACAATGCAGACTGGAGGTGCTGCACACTGCAGACTGGAGGTGCTGCACACTGCAGACTGGAGGTGCTGCACACTGCAGACTGGAGGTGCTGCACACTGCAGACTGGAGGTGCTGCACACTGCAGACTGGAGGTGCTGCACACTGAAGACTGGAGGTGCTGCCCACTGAAGACTAGAGGTGCTGCACACTGAAGACTGGAGGTGCTGCGCACTGAAGAGTGGAGGTGCTGCACACTGAAGACTGGAGGTGCAGCACACTGAAGACTGGAGGTGCTGCAGACTGGAGGTGCTGCACACTGAAGACTGGAGGTGCTGCACACTGAAGACTGGAGGTGCTGCACACTGAAGACTGGAGGTGCTGCACACTGAAGACTGGAGGTGCTGCACACTGAAGACTGGAGATGCTGCACACTGAAGACTGGAGGTGCTGCACACTGAAGACTGGAGGTGCTGCGGACTGGAGGTGCTGCACACTGCAGACTGGAGGTGCTGCACACTGAAGACTGGAGGTGCTGCACACTGAAGACTGGAGGTGCTGCACACTGCAGACTGGAGGTGCTGCACACTGAAGACTGGAGGTGCTGCACACTGCAGACTGGAGGTGCTGCACACGGAAGACTGGAGGAGCTGCACACGGAAGACTGGAGGTGCTGCACACGGAAGACTGGAGGTGCTGCACACGGAAGACTGGAGGTGCTGCACACGGAAGACTGGAGGTGCTGCACACGGAAGACTGGAGGTGCTGCACACGGAAGACTGGAGGTGCTGCACACGGAAGACTGGAGGTGCTGCACACAGAAGACTGGAGATGCTGCACACTGAAGACTGGAGATGCTGCACACTGAAGACTGGAGATGCTGCACACTGAAGACTGGAGATGCTGCACACTGAAGACTGGAGGTGCTGCACACTGCAGACTGGAGATGCTGCACACTGCAGACTGGAGGTGCTGCACACTGCAGACTGGAGGTGCTGCACATTGCAGACTGGAGGTGCTGCACACTGAAGACTGGAGGTGCTGCACACTGCAGACTGGAGGTGCTGCACACGGAAGACTGGAGGAGCTGCACACGGAAGACTGGAGGTGCTGCACACGGAAGACTGGAGGTGCTGCACACGGAAGACTGGAGGTGCTGCACACGGAAGACTGGAGGTGCTGCACAATGCAGACTGGAGGTGCTGCACACGGAAGACTGGAGGTGCTGCACAATGCAGACTGGAGGTGCTGCACACTGAAGACTGGAGATGCTGCACACTGAAGACTGGAGGTGCTGCACACTGAAGACTGGAGGTGCTGCACACTGAAGACTGGAGGTGCTGCACACTGCAGACTGGAGGTGCTGCACACTGCAGACTGGAGGTGCTGCACACTGCAGACTGGAGGTGCTGCACACGGAAGACTGGAGGTGCTGCACACTGAAGACTGGAGGTGCTGCACAATGCAGACTGGAGGTGCTGCACACTGCAGACTGGAGGTGCTGCACACTGCAGACTGGAGGTGCTGCACACTGCAGACTGGAGGTGCTGCACACTGCAGACTGGAGGTGCTGCACACTGAAGACTAGAGGTGCTGCACACTGAAGACTGGAGGTGCTGCACACTGAAGACTGGAGGTGCTGCACACTGAAGACTGGAGATGCTGCACACTGAAGACTGGAGATGCTGCACACTGAAGACTGGAGATGCTGCACACTGAAGACTGGAGATGCTGCACACTGAAGACTGGAGATGCTGCACACTGAAGACTGGAGGTGCTGCACACTGCAGACTGGAGGTGCTGCACACTGCAGACTGGAGATGCTGCACACTGCAGACTGGAGGTGCTGCACACTGCAGACTGGAGGTGCTGCACACTGCAGACTGGAGGTGCTGCACACTGCAGATTGGGGGTGCTGCACACTGCAGACTGGAGGTGCTGCACACTGCAGACTGGAGGTGCTGCACACTGCAGACTGGAGGTGCTGCACACTGAAGACTGGAGGTGCTGCACACTGCAGACTGGAGGTGCTGCACACTGCAGACTGGAGGTGCTGCACACTGCAGACTGGAGGTGCTGCACACTGAAGACTGGAGGTGCTGCACACTGAAGACTGGAGGTGCTGCACAATGCAGACTGGAGGTGCTGCACACTGCAGACTGGAGGTGCTGCACACTGCAGACTGGAGGTGCTGCACACTGCAGACTGGAGGTGCTGCACACTGCAGACTGGAGGTGCTGCACACTGAAGACTAGAGGTGCTGCACACTGAAGACTGGAGGTGCTGCACACTGAAGACTGGAGGTGCTGCACACTGAAGACTGGAGGTGCTGCACACTGAAGACTGGAGGTGCTGCAGACTGGAGGTGCTGCACACTGAAGACTGGAGGTGCTGCACACTGAAGACTGGAGGTGCTGCACACTGAAGACTGGAGGTGCTGCACACTGAAGACTGGAGGTGCTGCACACTGAAGACTGGAGGTGCTGCACACTGAAGACTGGAGGTGCTGCACATTGCAGACTGGAGGTGCTGCACAATGCAGACTGGAGGTGCTGCACACTGAAGACTGGAGGTGCTGCACACTGCAGACTGGAGATGCTGCACACTGCAGACTGGAGGTGCTGCACATTGCAGACAGGAGGTGCTGCATACTGCAGACTGGAGGTGCTGCACACTGAAGACTGGAGGTGCTGCACACTGAAGACTGGAGGTGCTGCACACTGCAGACTGGAGGTGCTGCACACTGCAGACTGGAGGTGCTGCACACTGAAGACTGGAGGTGCTGCACAATGTAGACTGGAGGTGCTGCACACTGCAGACTGGAGGTGCTGCACACTGCAGACTGGAGGTGCTGCACACTGCAGACTGGAGGTGCTGCACACTGCAGACTGGAGGTGCTGCACACTGCAGACTGGAGGTGCTGCACACTGCAGACTGGAGGTGCTGCCCACTGAAGACTGGAGGTGCTGCCCACTGAAGACTAGAGGTGCTGCACACTGAAGACTGGAGGTGCTGCGCACTGAAGAGTGGAGGTGCTGCACACTGAAGACTGGAGGTGCAGCACACTGAAGACTGGAGGTGCTGCAGACTGGAGGTGCTGCACACTGAAGACTGGAGGTGCTGCACACTGAAGACTGGAGGTGCTGCACACTGAAGACTGGAGGTGCTGCACACTGAAGACTGGAGGTGCTGCACACTGAAGACTGGAGATGCTGCACACTGAAGACTGGAGGTGCTGCACACTGAAGACTGGAGGTGCTGCACACTGAAGACTGGAGGTGCTGCGGACTGGAGGTGCTGCACACTGCAGACTGGAGGTGCTGCACACTGAAGACTGGAGGTGCTGCACACTGAAGACTGGAGGTGCTGCACACTGAAGACTGGAGGTGCTGCACACTGAAGACTGGAGGTGCTGCACACTGAAGACTGGAGGTGCTGCACACTGAAGACTGGAGGTGCTGCACACGGAAGACTGGAGGTGCTGCACACGGAAGACTGGAGGTGCTGCACACGGAAGACTGGAGGTGCTGCACACGGAAGACTGGAGGTGCTGCACACGGAAGACTGGAGATGCTGCACACTGAAGACTGGAGATGCTGCACACTGAAGACTGGAGATGCTGCACACTGAAGACTGGAGATGCTGCACACTGAAGACTGGAGGTGCTGCACACTGCAGACTGGAGATGCTGCACACTGCAGACTGGAGGTGCTGCACACTGCAGACTGGAGGTGCTGCACATTGCAGACTGGAGGTGCTGCACACTGAAGACTGGAGGTGCTGCACACTGCAGACTGGAGGTGCTGCACACTGCAGACTGGAGGTGCTGCACACGGAAGACTGGAGGAGCTGCACACGGAAGACTGGAGGTGCTGCACACGGAAGACTGGAGGTGCTGCACACGGAAGACTGGAGGTGCTGCACACGGAAGACTGGAGGTGCTGCACAATGCAGACTGGAGGTGCTGCACACGGAAGACTGGAGGTGCTGCACAATGCAGACTGGAGGTGCTGCACACTGAAGACTGGAGATGCTGCACACTGAAGACTGGAGGTGCTGCACACTGAAGACTGGAGGTGCTGCACACTGAAGACTGGAGGTGCTGCACACTGCAGACTGGAGGTGCTGCACACTGCAGACTGGAGGTGCTGCACACTGCAGACTGGAGGTGCTGCACACGGAAGACTGGAGGTGCTGCACACGGAAGACTGGAGGTGCTGCACAATGCAGACTGGAGGTGCTGCACACTGAAGACTGGAGATGTTGCACACTGAAGACTGGAGATGCTGCACACTGCAGACTGGAGGTGCTGCACACTGAAGACTGGAGATGCTGCACACTGAAGACTGGAGGTGCTGCACGCTGAAGACTAGAGGTGCTGCACACTGAAGACTGGAGGTGCTGCACACTGAAGACTGGAGGTGCTGCACACTGAAGACTGGAGGTGCTGCGGACTGGAGGCGCTGCACACTGCAGACTGGAGGTGCTGCACACTGCAGACTGGAGGTGCTGCACACTGAAGACTGGAGGTGCTGCACACTGAAGACTGGAGGTGCTGCACACTGAAGACTGGAGGTGCTGCACACGGAAGACTGGAGGTGCTGCACAATGCAGACTGGAGGTGCTGCACACTGAAGACTGGAGATGCTGCACACTGAAGACTGGAGGTGCTGCACACTGAAGACTGGAGGTGCTGCACACTGCAGACTGGAGGTGCTGCACACTGCAGACTGGAGGTGCTGCACACTGCAGACTGGAGGTGCTGCACACTGCAGACTGGAGGTGCTGCACACTGCAGACTGGAAGTGCTGCACACGGAAGACTGGAGGTGCTGCACAATGCAGACTGGAGGTGCTGCACACTGAAGACTGGAGATGCTGCACACTGAAGACTGGAGATGCTGCACACTGCAGACTGGAGGTCCTGCACACTGCAGACTGGAGGTGCTGCACACTGCAGACTGGAGGTGCTGCAGACTGGAGGTGCTGCACACTGAAGACTGGAGGTGCTGCACACTGCAGACTGGAGGTGCTGCACACTGCAGACTGGAGGTGCTGCACACTGCAGACTGGAGGTGCTGCACACTGAAGACTGGAGGTGCTGCACACTGCAGACTGGAGGTGCTGCACACTGCAGACTGGAGGTGCTGCACACTGCAGACTGGAGGTGCTGCACACTGCAGACTGGAGGTGCTGCACACTGCAGACTGGAGGTGCTGCACACTGCAGACTGGAGGTGCTGCACACTGCAGACTGGAGGTGCTGCACTCTGCAGACTGGAGGTGCTGCACACTGCAGACTGGAGGTGCTGCACACTGCAGACTGGAGGTGCTGCACACTGAAGACTGGAGGTGCTGCACAATGCAGACTGGAGGTGCTGCACACTGCAGACTGGAGGTGCTGCACACTGCAGACTGGAGGTGCTGCACACTGCAGACTGGAGGTGCTGCACACTGAAGACTGGAGGTGCTGCACACTGAAGACTGGAGGTGCTGCACACGGAAGACTGGAGGTGCTGCACACGGAAGACTGGAGGTGCTGCACACGGAAGACTGGAGGTGCTGCACACTGAAGACTGGAGATGCTGCACACTGAAGACTGGAGATGCTGCACACTGAAGACTGGAGATGCTGCACACTGAAGACTGGAGATGCTGCACACTGAAGACTGGAGGTGCTGCACACTGCAGACTGGAGATGCTGCACACTGCAGACTGGAGGTGCTGCACACTGCAGACTGGAGGTGCTGCACATTGCAGACTGGAGGTGCTGCACACTGAAGACTGGAGGTGCTGCACACTGAAGACTGGAGGTGCTGCACACTGCAGACTGGAGGTGCTGCACACGGAAGACTGGAGGAGCTGCACACGGAAGACTGGAGGTGCTGCACACGGAAGACTGGAGGTGCTGCACACGGAAGACTGGAGGTGCTGCACACGGAAGACTGGAGGTGCTGCACAATGCAGACTGGAGGTGCTGCACACTGAAGACTGGAGATGCTGCACACTGAAGACTGGAGGTGCTGCACACTGAAGACTGGAGGTGCTGCACACTGAAGACTGGAGGTGCTGCACACTGCAGACTGGAGGTGCTGCACACTGCAGACTGGAGGTGCTGCACACGGAAGACTGGAGGTGCTGCACACGGAAGACTGGAGGTGCTGCACACGGAAGACTGGAGGTGCTGCACAATGCAGACTGGAGGTGCTGCACACTGAAGACTGGAGATGTTGCACACTGAAGACTGGAGATGCTGCACACTGCAGACTGGAGGTGCTGCACACTGAAGACTGGAGATGCTGCACACTGAAGACTGGAGGTGCTGCACACTGAAGACTAGAGGTGCTGCACACTGAAGACTGGAGGTGCTGCACACTGAAGACTGGAGGTGCTGCACACTGAAGACTGGAGGTGCTGCACACTGAAGACTGGAGGTGCTGCGGACTGGAGGCGCTGCACACTGCAGACTGGAGGTGCTGCACACTGCAGACTGGAGGTGCTGCACACTGAAGACTGGAGGTGCTGCACACTGAAGACTGGAGGTGCTGCACACTGAAGACTGGAGGTGCTGCACACGGAAGACTGGAGGTGCTGCACAATGCAGACTGGAGATGCTGCACACTGAAGACTGGAGGTGCTGCACACTGAAGACTGGAGGTGCTGCACACTGCAGACTGGAGGTGCTGCACACTGCAGACTGGAGGTGCTGCACACTGCAGACTGGAGGTGCTGCACACTGCAGACTGGAAGTGCTGCACACGGAAGACTGGAGGTGCTGCACAATGCAGACTGGAGGTGCTGCACACTGAAGACTGGAGATGCTGCACACTGAAGACTGGAGATGCTGCACACTGCAGACTGGAGGTCCTGCACACTGCAGACTGGAGGTGCTGCACACTGCAGACTGGAGGTGCTGCACACTGCAGACTGGAGGTGCTGCACACTGCAGACTGGAGGTGCTGCACACTGCAGACTGGAGGTGCTGCACACTGAAGACTGGAGGTGCTGCACACTGCAGACTGGAGGTGCTGCACACTGCAGACTGGAGGTGCTGCACACTGCAGACTGGAGGTGCTGCACACTGCAGACTGGAGGTGCTGCACACTGCAGACTGGAGGTGCTGCACACTGCAGACTGGAGGTGCTGCACACTGCAGACTGGAGGTGCTGCACACTGCAGACTGGAGGTGCTGCACTCTGCAGACTGGAGGTGCTGCACACTGCAGACTGGAGGTGCTGCACACTGAAGACTGGAGGTGCTGCACACTGAAGACTGGAGGTGCTGCACACTGAAGACTGGAGGTGCTGCACAATGCAGACTGGAGGTGCTGCACACTGCAGACTGGAGGTGCTGCACACTGCAGACTGGAGGTGCTGCACACTGCAGACTGGAGGTGCTGCACACTGAAGACTGGAGGTGCTGCACACTGAAGACTGGAGGTGCTGCACAATGCAGACTGGAGGTGCTGCACACTGCAGACTGGAGGTGCTGCACACTGCAGACTGGAGGTGCTGCACACTGCAGACTGGAGGTGCTGCACACTGCAGACTGGAGGTGCTGCACACTGAAGACTGGAGGTGCTGCACACTGAAGACTGGAGGTGCTGCACACTGAAGACTAGAGGTGCTGCACACTGAAGACTGGAGGTGCTGCACACTGAAGACTGGAGGTGCTGCACACTGAAGACTGGAGGTGCTGCACACTGCAGACTGGAGGTGCTGCAGACTGGAGGTGCTGCACACTGAAGAATGGAGGTGCTGCACGCTGAAGACTGGAGGTGCTGCACGCTGAAGACTGGAGGTGCTGCACACTGAAGACTGGAGGTGCTGCACACTGAAGACTGGAGGTGCTGCACATTGCAGACTGGAGGTGCTGCACATTGCAGACTGGAGGTGCTGCACACTGAAGACTGGAGGTGCTGCACACTGCAGACTGGAGATGCTGCACACTGCAGACTGGAGATGCTGCACACTGCAGACTGGAGGTGCTGCACACTGCAGACTGGAGGTGCTGCACACTGAAGACTGGAGGTGCTGCACACTGCAGACTGGAGGTGCTGCACACTGAAGACTGGAGGTGCTGCACACGGAAGACTGGAGGTGCTGCACACGGAAGACTGGAGGTGCTGCACACGGAAGACTGGAGGTGCTGCACAATGCAGACTGGAGGTGCTGCACACTGAAGACTGGAGATGCTGCACACTGAAGACTGGAGATGCTGCACACTGCAGACTGGAGGTGCTGCACACTGAAGACTGGAGATGCTGCACACTGAAGACTGGAGGTGCTGCACACTGAAGACTAGAGGTGCTGCACACTGAAGACTGGAGGTGCTGCACACTGAAGACTGGAGGTGCTGCACACTGAAGACTGGAGGTGCTGCACACTGAAGACTGGAGGTGCTGCGGACTGGAGGCGCTGCACACTGCAGACTGGAGGTGCTGCACACTGCAGACTGGAGGTGCTGCACACTGAAGACTGGAGGTGCTGCACAGTGAAGACTGGAGGTGCTGCACACTGTAGACTGGAGGTGCTGCACACTGAAGACTGGAGGTGCTGCACACGGAAGACTGGAGGTGCTGCACACGGAAGACTGGAGGTGCTGCACACGGAAGACTGGAGGTGCTGCACACGGAAGACTGGAGGTGCTGCACACGGAAGACTGGAGGTGCTGCACACGGAAGACTGGAGGTGCTGCACACGGAAGGCTGGAGGTGCTGCACACTGAAGACTGGAGGTGCTGCACACTGAAGACTGGAGGTGCTGCACACTGAAGACTGGAGATGCTGCACACTGAAGACTGGAGGTGCTGCACACTGCAGACTGGAGGTGCTGCACACTGCAGACTGGAGGTGCTGCACACTGCAGACTGGAGGTGCTGCACACTGCAGACTGGAGGTGCTGCACACTGAAGACTGGAGGTGCTGCACACTGAAGACTGGAGGTGCTGCACACTGAAGACTGGAGGTGCTGCACACGGAAGACTGGAGGTGCTGCACACGGAAGACTGGAGGTGCTGCACACGGAAGACTGGAGGTGCTGCACACGGAAGACTGGAGGTGCTGCACACTGAAGACTGGAGGTGCTGCACACTGAAGACTGGAGATGCTGCACACTGAAGACTGGAGATGCTGCACACTGAAGACTGGAGGTGCTGCACACTGCAGACTGGAGATGCTGCACACTGCAGACTGGAGGTGCTGCACACTGCAGACTGGAGGTGCTGCACATTGCAGACTGGAGGTGCTGCACACTGAAGACTGGAGGTGCTGCACACTGAAGACTGGAGGTGCTGCACACTGCAGACTGGAGGTGCTGCACACGGAAGACTGGAGGTGCTGCACACGGAAGACTGGAGGTGCTGCACACGGAAGACTGGAGGTGCTGCACACGGAAGACTGGAGGTGCTGCACACGGAAGACTGGAGGTGCTGCACAATGCAGACTGGAGGTGCTGCACACTGAAGACTGGAGATGCTGCACACTGAAGACTGGAGATGCTGCACACTGAAGACTGGAGGTGCTGCACACTGCAGACTGGAGGTGCTGCACACTGCAGACTGGAGGTGCTGCACACTGCAGACTGGAGGTGCTGCACACGGAAGACTGGAGGTGCTGCACACGGAAGACTGGAGGTGCTGCACACGGAAGACTGGAGGTGCTGCACACGGAAGACTGGAGGTGCTGCACAATGCAGACTGGAGGTGCTGCACACTGAAGACTGGAGATGCTGCACACTGAAGACTGGAGATGCTGCACACTGCAGACTGGAGGTGCTGCACACTGAAGACTGGAGATGCTGCACACTGAAGACTGGAGGTGCTGCACACTGAAGACTAGAGGTGCTGCACACTGAAGACTGGAGGTGCTACACACTGAAGACTGGAGGTGCTGCACACTGAAGACTGGAGGTGCTGCACACTGAAGACTGGAGGTGCTGCGGACTGGAGGCGCTGCACACTGCAGACTGGAGGTGCTGCACACTGCAGACTGGAGGTGCTGCACACTGCAGACTGGAGGTGCTGCACACTGAAGACTGGAGGTGCTGCACACTGAAGACTGGAGGTGCTGCACACTGAAGACTGGAGGTGCTGCACACTGAAGACTGGAGGTGCTGCACACGGAAGACTGGAGGTGCTGCACACGGAAGACTGGAGGTGCTGCACACGGAAGACTGGAGGTGCTGCACACGGAAGACTGGAGGTGCTGCACACGGAAGACTGGAGGTGCTGCACACGGAAGACTGGAGGTGCTGCACACGGAAGACTGGAGGTGCTGCACACGGAAGACTGGAGGTGCTGCACACGGAAGGCTGGAGGTGCTGCACACTGAAGACTGGAGGTGCTGCACACTGAAGACTGGAGATGCTGCACACTGAAGACTGGAGGTGCTGCACACTGAAGACTGGAGGTGCTGCACACTGAAGACTGGAGGTGCTGCACACTGCAGACTGGAGGTGCTGCACACTGCAGACTGGAGGTGCTGCACACTGCAGACTGGAGGTGCTGCACACTGCAGACTGGAGTCATTTCTGCACCGCATCACAAACATCCAGTGTAAAACCGGCCTTCAGTGTTTCCCTCCTCGGATGCACAGCAGTCAGCAGGTTTTCCTCACAACCTGCTGTCAAGTTTGTCTGTCTTGCATACATAACTTTAATTATCAACATGTAATAAAAACCCATGTGTCATCCTCCCAGAGGCGGGACAAGGTCCTACAGCACCCAAGGCTGAGACACCAAAGTGCGCCCCTCCATCCCTCCCGCCCCAGCCGCCACACACTGATTGATATTAGACTAAGAGGCGCCCCAAGGCCCCCAACCTCCCAACACCTTAATCTCTAGTTGTCTGGATTGCAGTCACTGCCATATATTCCCTCTTATTAATTTTTTCTGCTTCAAATACAATAGGGGAATAGTTGAGTGAGTTGGGCGCCCCCTCCTGCACTGCCCCCTGAGGCTGGAGCCTCTCCCGCCTCTGCCTCGGCACGGCCCTGCATCCTCCTGTCGCTGTGTCCTGTGTATTTTGGCTACTGCACATGTGTAGCCGTTGGGACAGGAGGAGCATGGGGCAAGGGGCTGCGGGCAGGGCCGGAGCTACCATAGGAAAAAATGGGCAATTGCCCGAGAGCCTGTAGCGGCCCCCAAGGTGTCCCTCCCCATCTTAACTGTTGCTCCCCAAGGACTCTGCAGAGTCTGTTAAGTTGGGAGGTGATTGGGGAAGGGTCAGCAGCCAGCTCAGGGGCCCAGGAGGAAAATTTGGCTGCAACAAAGGGCCTCTGATGCTTTTCGGTCAGGGGGTGTCTGTTGGGGGCCTCCAGGCTAAATTCTCCCTGGGGCCCAATTGTTACTTGAACCGGCCCTGGGTGCGGGCGGCAGGCAGGTTTGCGGGTGCACGCAGCGGGTGGGTGCGCGCATGCGCTGACATGTGGCGGTGGTGGCGGTGACAGACACCTAGAGCCCATTTTTAAACGGGCTTAGGTCTGCTAGTTATATCATAATACTGCAGATGTCATCTGTCATGAGGTTTTGTGCAGCTGTGCCTTTGCGCATTTTTCTATGTTATGTCAATAAGGATGTGACAATGTGTTTGACCTTTGACAGGCAGCAGTTGGAGGTGTCAGGAGAAAAGAATAAGTCATTTGTCAGCGTATACGTGTCTGCAGCTCAAGTCAGACATTTTCGCCAGGTTGAAAGCCGTAAATCAAAGCCAGCAGCCAGGCGGTTAATACTGGAGGCTCCATCCCACGTGCTGAGAAGGGGTTCGAGCCATGACAAATTTATTCTTGGCCCTGGTATGGATACGTATGTGTTTACACTCCCCACAGGCCTGACATGAGTAGAATACTTTCCATGTGAAGTGGCTGTCGCGGGAGGCTTGCACTTGTTAGCAAATTTCACACAGCGGAAACTTGGACATCACAACACAGGATCCATCCAGTCCGTATACCAAGGCTGCGGTCCGTACGCAGATAGCAACCTATGCACAGGCTGTGCCCACTGCTGAAGATATAATAACTAGGACTGCAGAGTCACAAGCTATGAGCAAAAATGTAACCAGTCCTTTAACCACTTCATTACTGAGGGTTTTTGTTCCTTATGGACCAGAGCAATTTTCACCTTTCAGCGCTCCTACTTTTCACGCACCAATAACTTTATCACTACTTATCACAGCAAAATGATCTATATCTTGTTTTTTCTCCACCAATTAGACTTTCTTTGGGTGGTACTTTTTGCTAAGAATTACTTTATTCCAAATGCATTTGAAAGGGAATATATCCAGTGTTCCCCCCAGGCTCTTTTAGCCGGGTGCTCCACCCGGCTAGTTTTGCTGAGCACCCGGCTGTCATCAGCTCAGCTCCTCCTCTGCTATAAGCAGAGTTGCTCACAGAAACACCGGCCCTGCATTCTCTCATCTCACCCCACCCGGCTGAAAAAAATTTCTAGGGAGAACACTATCAATAGTAATATTTTAATAGTATACCGTAACCCCAAAGCAGCAAACATAGCCAACTATGAAAATTAAATAATAAATGCAGCAACAGTTACCCCAGACATCAGAAAATAAACACAATGTGGGCAACATGTCAGCAGAAAATAAACGCAATGGGCAACATGTCAGCAGAAAATAAACGCAATGGGCAACACGTCAGCAGAAAATAAACGCAATGTGAGCAACATTTCAGCACAAAATAAACGCAATGTGAGCAACATTTCAGCACAAAATAAACACAATTTGAGCAACATTTCAGCACAAAATAAACGCAATGTGAGCAACATGTCACCACAAAATAAACGCAATGTGAGAAACGTGTCAGCACAAAATAAACACAATTTGGGCAGCATTTCACTTGGAAAAAAAAAAGCATTTACTCACCTGACAGAAGTCTCCTCTCGCTCTTGGCCGGCCTCTGGCGCGCTGCTCCCAGGACCATCTTGCTCCTATGGCAACATGGCGCCCGAAGCCCTGTACTGGAGACACAAATTGTCTCCAGTACAGGGCTTCGGCAGCTATCTTCTTGTAGCCCTGCTCTGCCTGCCGGAGACTATGCAGGCTGGAGCGGGGCTGCGGGTAATGAACTGGCACGGCGTCTATAGACGCCGCAGCCAGTTCATACAGATATGGTGGTCAGAGTCCCGAGACCGGGATGTCCTGCAGCTAAAAGTGGGACGTTTCCCGGGACCTCTTGCAGCCTGGGACAGCGCCCCCCGAAGGCGGGACCTGTCCCAGGTAAAGCGGGACGTATGGTCACCGTAATAAAACCCACACATTTTATTGGTCCATTTGTTCCAGTTATTGCAACGTTTAAATTATGTCCCTAGTACAATGTATGGTGACAATATTTTTTGCGTTCATTTAGACTATATCACTAATTACAAGCCCTTATTTGCAAGAATAACAATAATATACCCTCATGACATACATATTAAAAAAGAAAAGTTGAGTCCCTAAGGTAACTATTTATGTATTTTTGTAGGAAGGGGTTAATTAAAGGAGATTTTATTTAATTTTATGTACATAGGTGTAATTTTACTATTTGGCCACTAGATGCCCCCCCCCCCCCCACGCACTTTATATTCCTGGTACTGTGAATAATGTACACAGGAAATAGTGTATGTTTTTACTTTTACTTTGTCAATAACCACCGCTTTCTCATTGATGCTGTTAATCACTGATTAGAAGCACTTTGATCAGTGAATGGGAACATGGGTTCCCATACACCGATCAGTCTTCTAGCGGGTAGCGGGAGCAAGAGCAACGGCGATCGCGGCGGGGTATGTATATTATATCACCTTATGACGGAGAGGAGGAGGCAGGGCCAGGAACTATCATTGAGGAAGCGGCCGCCAGCACTGTCTACAGGTAACACGAGCGGTAGCCGCAGGGAGGAAAGAGGAAGGAGGACGGGCGAAATGCTTCCATTAGGGCCCATGCCGCCTGAGGAAGCTGCCTCACTTGGTGTCATAGGCCAACCACCCCTGCATGTAACTTAAGAGCGTACACTATGATGACAGAACCGCATGTAGCGTGTGCGCTATTTAATACCATAGGTTTAGCGTACTTTAGTGAATCAACCTGTATGTCTGTTGTTGACAATATCATCACAACGCAGTGTAATGACATTCCCATAGGGCTATCATATTGTTTGCAGTGCAGCAGGTTCCATTGTGGTAAAGCAAAGCATGCTGTGCATTTACAGGGCAACCTGCGCATTTACAGTGGCAGTGAGGCATACTTTGATTGTACTGTATGCCTCTCTGTATGGTTGCACTGCAATGCAACCGTCTTTTAGACTCTGTTGTGTTGTGATCTTATCACCACTCATCCTGCACAGCGTGGATGGGATTCTTTTATTTAGCATGTTTTGGAGTTCTTCTTTAGGTCTCATTCACACTATGCGTATGGACTAACATGCACATATTGCAGCATATAGGTTGTATGTCATTTCCTAGCCTAGTCATTTTCTATATAGTCTGTGCTTGTTTCTGTGCACATTACCTCCTAGAGTGTCTGCAAAATGGAATCCCTTATGACACAGAGATGTGAATACCAGTATGTCCTTTGAGTTATATGGGCATTACATTCACATGCGCTGTGTTGCGTTGGTGCAGCTTGCATAAACCTGCATACAGAATTTGCATAATCTTGCAATAACTCAGAATAAGGGCCAGTGCACACCAAAAAGCGCTAGCAGTAACAGTAAGTCATAACATTTTAAATAACGTTGTAGTTACGTACAATAGATATGTTTAATATATTTGTAAACGTGATTTGTCACAGGCGCATTTATAAAATGTTAATAATCTCCGGGCACAGTTATAAAAAGTTAATAAGCTCCGGTGCCCTTTTTTCCTGTTCGACGCCCATTAAACAATATTTATTATGGGAGTGAATGTCCAGTAGCTGCAGGCGCCCTTTTTTCCTGCTTCCTTGGCCAAGACCCAGGTAAGTAAGAACCAGATACCTGGGTATAGAGAAGGTCTCGATCCTGCAGCTACCCATGTCCTCATGGCCCCGCCATTGCTGCAAGCGAAACCCCAAAAAGAAATCCAATAAGATCTGCTGCATTGCAATCCTGCTTTTCCATATGAGATGCAAAGAAGCGCCCGGTGATTGGCTGAACCTTTCTCCACCAGAAACAATAACACACTTCAATTCCACAACTTTGAAGTAGACAACCCTGCAACTCTTCATAAGATAGTTGCTGATCTTTTATGGCGTGTGAGCGCTATCTTCTGGTGGACAAGAACATTGCCAAGAAGTGTATGATTCCTGCCTGCCTGAGAAGAGCTGGTAACGAGAGGCGGCGTGCGATGTGTGCTGGCGTCACCTGCTGGAAAAACTAGAGAACTGCTGGAAACGCTACTTTACGTGCAAACGTGCGCCACCTAATGACAGAGAGCTGGGATTATTAGGCGAGATCTCTGCTCTGCTCTGCTGCTGCTGGTTTTGCTTCCGGGTGAGGAAGGATCATGGCGAAGGTACCGGTGGTGAAGGAGCAGAAGTATGACAGGCAGCTGAGGTACAGTGCTGTGTTCCCGGGGCAGATCAGGGCAGTGTTATGTTATACATTGTGCAGGGATTGCATGCTGTATTAGGGGGATGTATGGGCTGGGGCTTATGGACCGTGCACTGTGTGCTCTCCTCCATGTGCATTGTGTGTACTCATCTACTGGACACATCCTGCAGGGACTCTATGAAACTAGAAATTACTCATCAAATCTCTGAACCACCCCCCCCCCCCCCCCCCCCAGCCCTCCTATCTGATGTCTGTGTACCAATCTGTGGGATCTGTATAGGCCTTTTAGTTTAAAAGTTAAATAAAAATATAAAAACGTTTCATGTCCAAATTATATCATTTAGGTAATGCTAATAGTTCTGACGTAAGTTGCATGAATGATGAATAATGCATATTTTACACAGCTTAGAATTGGGCCAAATGCACTACCCGGCGACACTGATTTGCCCAGTTCTGTATGAAAGCCAGAATTATAATTCTCTCTTTCTACATTTTTGCTCATGGAGACACTGGTCACTATGAGGAGTGATGTTCTCTGATTTGTACATAACTGACATGTCTGTAAAAAGTGCGTCTAGTTTCGTTGTTGGCTGTTTCTTCCTCCAGGAAAGCATTGCCCCAGAGAATGGCTGAGAATACACGCTATACACTCATGAGACATGACTTATGCTCTATGTCTACCACCAGTAAACGCCCCCATTCTTAAAAGAATTGCAAATCTGCTGGCACTATGGAGTATAGAACACTGACTGCTGACGCTGTGGAGTGTATAACACTGACTGCTGGCGCCGTGGGGTGTAGAACACTGGCTGCTGGCACCGTGGAGTGTAGAACACTGGCTGCTGGCACCGTGGAGTGTAGAACACTGACTGCTGGCACCGTGGAGTGTAGAACACTGACTGCTGGCACCGTGGAGTGTAGAACACTGACTGCTGGCACCGTGGAGTGTAGAACACTGACTGCTGGCACCGTGGAGTGTAGAACACTGACTGCTGGCACCGTGGAGTGTAGAACACTGACTGCTGGCACCGTGGAGTGTAGAACACTGACTGCTGGCACCGTGGAGTGTAGAACACTGACTGCCGGCACCGTGGAGTGTAGAACACTGACTGCCGGCACCGTGGAGTGTAGAACACTGACTGCTGGCACCGTGGAGTGTAGAACACTGACTGCTGGCACCGTGGAGTGTAGAACACTGACTGCTGGCACCGTGGAGTGTAGAACACTGACTGCTGGCACCGTGGAGTGTAGAACACTGACTGCTGGCACCGTGGAGTGTAGAACACTGACTGCTGGCACCGTGGAGTGTAGAACACTGACTGCCGGCACCGTGGAGTGTAGAACACTGACTGCCGGCACCGTGGAGTGTAGAACACTGACTGCCGGCACCGTGGAGTGTAGAACACTGACTGCCGGCACCGTGGAGTGTAGAACACTGACTGCCGGCACCGTGGAGTGTAGAACACTGACTGCCGGCACCGTGGAGTGTAGAACACTGACTGCCGGCACCGTGGAGTGTAGAACACTGACTGCCGGCACCGTGGAGTGTAGAACACTGACTGCCGGCACCGTGGAGTGTAGAACACTGACTGCCGGCACCGTGGAGTGTAGAACACTGACTGCCGGCACCGTGGAGTGTAGAACACTGACTGCCGGCACCGTGGAGTGTAGAACACTGACTGCCGGCACCGTGGAGTGTAGAACACTGACTGCCGGCACCGTGGAGTGTAGAACACTGACTGCCGGCACCGTGGAGTGTAGAACACTGACTGCCGGCACCGTGGAGTGTAGAACACTGACTGCCGGCACCGTGGAGTGTAGAACACTGACTGCCGGCACCGTGGAGTGTAGAACACTGACTGCCGGCACCGTGGAGTGTAGAACACTGACTGCCGGCACCGTGGAGTGTAGAACACTGACTGCCGGCACCGTGGAGTGTAGAACACTGACTGCCGGCACCGTGGAGTGTAGAACACTGACTGCCGGCACCGTGGAGTGTAGAACACTGACTGCCGGCACCGTGGAGTGTAGAACACTGACTGCCGGCACCGTGGAGTGTAGAACACTGACTGCCGGCACTGTGGAGCGTAGAACACTGACTGCCGGCACTGTGGAGCGTAGAACGCTGACTGCCGGCACTGTGGTGAGCATATAACGCTGACTGCCGGCACTGGTGAGCATATAACGCTGACTGCCGGCACTGGTGAGCATATAACGCTGACTGCCGGCACTGGTGAGCATATAACGCTGACTGCCGGCACTGGTGAGCATATAACGCTGACTGCCGGCACTGGTGAGCATATAACGCTGACTGCCGGCACTGGTGAGCATATAACGCTGACTGCCGGCACTGGTGAGCATATAACGCTGACTGCCGGCACTGGTGAGCATATAACGCTGACTGCCGGCACTGGTGAGCATATAACGCTGACTGCCGGCACTGGTGAGCATATAACGCTGACTGCCGGCACTGGTGAGCATATAACGCTGACTGCCGGCACTGGTGAGCATATAACGCTGACTGCCGGCACTGGTGAGCATATAACGCTGACTGCCGGCACTGGTGAGCATATAACGCTGACTGCCGGCACTGGTGAGCATATAACGCTGACTGCCGGCACTGGTGAGCATATAACGCTGACTGCCGGCACTGGTGAGCATATAACGCTGACTGCCGGCACTGGTGAGCATATAACGCTGACTGCCGGCACTGGTGAGCATATAACGCTGACTGCCGGCACTGGTGAGCATATAACGCTGACTGCCGACACTGGTGAGCATATAACGCTGACTGCCGACACTGGTGAGCATATAACGCTGACTGCCGACACTGGTGAGCATATAACGCTGACTGCCGACACTGGTGAGCATATAACGCTGACTGCCGACACTGGTGAGCATATAACGCTGACTGCCGGCACTGCGGCGTACAGCACACTGCCGGCACTGCGGCGTACAGCACACTGCCGGCACTGCGGCGTACAGCAGTACTGTGTGTGTGTGTGTGCGTGCGTGCGCGCGCGCGCTTTGGCATGTGTGTGTGTGCGGTTGTGGTGTGTGTGCGCGCAGGCTTTGGCGTGTGTGCGGTCGTGGTGTGTGTGTGCGTGTGCGCGGAATTGTGGTGTGTGCGGTTGTGATGTGTGCACGCAGGCTTTGGTGTGTGTGTGTGTGCACGCAAGTGTGTGTGTGTGTGTGTGTGTGTGTGTGCGGTTGTGATGTGTGTGCGCAGGTCAGTCCGTGCATAAATACATCCTGCATTTAGTATATAGGATATGCTGTATATTACACGTTTTGAACCAGTTTTATACTGCTCTAATCTGATCTCTTTTTCTTATTGGGAAGAACGTGTTTTGTAATGATTCTGTTTGCCCCCCTTTGCCAGGTTATGGGGTGACCATGGACAGGAAGCTCTGGAGTCTGCCCACGTGTGCCTGATTAATGCCACAGCTACGGGCACTGAGATCCTGAAGAATTTAGTGCTGCCCGGTGAGTAGCAGCAATGTGAGCAGATCTGTAGTTCTATCTGTCCATTTGTTCTAAGGGCAGAACTTCGCTATAATGCAAATTGAATATGACTCGGAATTGGGTTATCAAATTCATGTCCTGTTGAGTATGACTGGCCCATGTCCCAGCTGCATACAATGTGCTGTATATTTCCATGCAATTATTTGACCATCTCTGTCTGGGACCGAAGTGCCAGTATGTCATCAGTTGTTGACCTTAGTCATTACTCCACCCCCTGGTGGCGTAGTCTATACACAGCCATTCATGTATAGCAGGGGTGGGGAACCTATGGCTCGGGAGCCAGATGTGGCTCTTTTGATGGCTGCATCTGTCTCACTGACAAATCAGTAGGGATTGATTCACTAAGCTACACTGCTCAAGCAGCACAGCTTAGTGTGACAGTGCAAGTAACATTTTCAAAGTAGGCATGTTACTGCTGCAGCATGCACTACTAACTTACTTGTGCTCTCCCCCCAAAACTAACAGCTGCTCCATTTGGCCCACTCTGGACCCTTTCAGATCCAGTGACTTTGTAGGACGAGATCCCTGCACTTTGATTGGCCCAATAGGCTGCCTGTCACTTGACAAGCAGCCTATTGGACCAAAGTGCTGGGATCGCGTCCTACAAACTGAATCAACACCCAAGTCAGCTAGCTAATTGTACAAGCTGTTAGTTAGTATTTCTCCTGTCTGGCTCTCTGTAAAAAATTGCTGGTGTTGCTGAAACCCAAGAGAAGATGAAGACGTGTCTGACACGGCGGATCAACTGTATACACATCACCATGGCAACTGGGACGTGAGCCCTCTGCTGCACATGTGCATTGTTCCAGTTTGAAACATATTGTATGGTTCTCAGGGAAATACATTTTAAAATCTGTGGCGTTTATGGCTCTTTCAGCCAAAAAGGTTCCTGACCCCTGATGTACAGCCTTCCCTCCAGTCAGAGTTGTGTACTGTTTTACATGTTTAACTGAAAAGGCTTACTGCAGCATAAACAGGAATGATGAGGCAAAAAATCCTAAAGCTGGGTGGGTGAGAGTTACTAATAACCTGTATGTAGCTTATAGTACACCTGAAGTGAGATGAGTATGGAGGCTGACATTGCCTGGCCGTCCTGCTGATCCTCTGCCACTAAAACTTGTAGCCATAGACCCTGAACAAGCATGCAGGTCAGATGTTTCTGACTAACGTCTGACTGGATTAGCCACATGCTTGTTTCAGATGTGTGATTCAGATATTACTGCAGCCAAAGAAATCAGCAGGAATGCCAGGCAACTAGCACTGTATAACCTCCTGCCGACCACCTAAAGCCGATCAGCGTGTGGAGGGTGGCAGCCCGAGGACCACCTAACGCTGAAAGGCGTCAAATGCGCACGCATCTCTAGTGGCGATCGTCTATTTACATTGTACAGCACTGCAATCTACGGCAGCGCTGTACAGGTGACAGCCCTGGGGAGGCACAGGAGCGATCTGTTCTCATAGGCTAATGCCTATGACAGCCGATCGCTGTCATTTGTTGGCGGGGGGAGGGAGGGGGGATAGTTAAAAAGAAATTAAAAAAAATAATAATTAAAAAAAAAAAAGTTAAATTTTATTTTTAAAAAAAGGACATTTAAATTTATAAAACAAAAAACAAAAGTCTGCAGCAGCGATCAGGGCCCACCAACAGAAAGCTCTGTTGGTGGGCAGAAATGGGGACAAGATTCATTTGTGTGCTCAATTGTATGGCTCTGCAGCGAGCCATTAAAGCCACAGGGCACCAATTAGTAAAAGATAGCCTGGTCACTAGGCGAGTGTAACCCTGTGGTCCGTAAGTGGTTAAAAAAATAAATATGGCAGCCTCCCTATCCCTCCCAGTTCAGATGTCCTGTAAGGATGCTTTCTCACAGCAGAGGTTCCTCATCTCATCTACAGTGCAGCGTGACCGTCGGGAGCAGCGGATTCTAACGGCGATTCGTCGGGAAGCGGCGGTTTACTGGACCAGCACCCTCTGGTCCTTAAAGAGAAACTCCAACCTAGAATTGAACTTTATCCCAATCAGTAGCTGATACCCCCATTTTACATGAGAAATATATTGCTTTTCACAAACAGACCATCAGGGGGCGCTGTATGACTGATTTTGTGCTGAAACCCCTCCCACAAGAAACTTTAGGACCGCGGTACTTTTGTCAGTTTGTTACAATGTAACAAGGTTCACAGACAGGAATTAGCTGTTTACAGCTGTCTCTAACAGCCAAAACAGCATGCAGCAGCTACATCACCTGCCCACAGTAAAAATGTCACCATGTAATAAATGTCAGAATGTAAATCGGGCAGAGGAAAGATTTTACAATGAGCAAACACTGACTAAATTATTTATACATAAT
Source organism: Hyperolius riggenbachi (assembly GCF_040937935.1). Classification (NCBI taxonomy): domain Eukaryota; kingdom Metazoa; phylum Chordata; class Amphibia; order Anura; family Hyperoliidae; genus Hyperolius; species Hyperolius riggenbachi. The sequence continues at coordinate 52,953,671 of NC_090656.1, read as the reverse complement.
TATTGTAAAAATGAAGCAGTTTTTTTACTACATTATTTTCACTGGAGTTCCTCTTTAAGGGGGCAGAGGGTGCTGGTCCCGAAGTGGGTAAATAATGGCCCGTGATTCTGTTGTGGGCCTCAAAATGCAATTTATTTGTTAGACAGTCCCATCAGTGATAAGGTTGCCACTAACTGTACAATCTGTTTCATCCAATTTTACCGAATCTATGAAGTAGAAGGCTAAACTGATTATATTGAATGGATAATTTAGGCAGTTACCTTCTATTACATAGAAATGGTAAGATTGGATGAAAAAGATTGTATCATTAGTGGCCAGCTATATATCCCAGACGGTACCAGATTCACTGGTTAGACTCATCGGTGAACTCGCTGTCCTGTATCCCTTGTCATAGTGAGCTTCCAAATACAGAAATGTGACAATTTATCTTTTAAACACCATGAAATATAAGCCATTTAATATTGTGCTTGATGTCATTGTTTGATTTATGGTCTTTTCCCCAGGCATTGGTTCATTCACGATTGTGGACAGCAATCTGGTCAGCGGAGAGGATGTTGGTAACAAGTAAGCGATTGTTTATAAGTTAAAGAGTACTTAAAGTGAAAAAGACAGATCCTGTCATGGCAAGCTCTGTCCTAATGATACAGGACTAAGGGGGACCCCAGGGTTAAATACTTACCTGATTCGACGTATTTCAGGCAGGTGATCGCCCCGCCCACCTCAAAATTGTGACAGTTTTTTTCACATTTCATCCAAGGCTCTAGCCACCTCCCTCTGCGTTGCTGTGGCCCGCCCCCAGCTCGGCAGCCGTGGCCTAATTGGTGGCTGCCAAGCTGAGGGTGGGACACGGCAATGCAGGCAGAAGTTTCCAAAGGAGGAGGGAAGACTGTAAGTCAGAGCAAATGTATTGATTTGAAGACAAACCTTTTTATTGGGGCTCTCACCTTGTCCCCACTAGCCACAGAGTTTCACCGCTCTGTGTTCTCCCTTTTGGGAACTAAATTTAAAAACCACTGAGCAGGGTGCAACCCCCTCTTATTAGATGGGCAGGTCTGAACTCCTGCAGAGATCTCACCTGTACAGTCTATAAAGCCAGTAGGTGGTTGGCCCTGTGCCTGTCTTCACATGATTGAAATATCAGTTTTTCATTGGACTGTCCCAGGTTAGAATCAGTTTTTCATTGGATTGTCCCAGGTTAGAAGGACTCAGTGCATGCTGTAATATTAATTTGTTTTTGTTTTGTTTTTTCCTTAGCTTTTTCCTCACAAGAGAGAGCATTGGGAAGGTACGTCACAGTATTTTTTGCTTTTGTCAGCAGAAATTTTTGTTAAAGTGAACCAGAGACGAAGCACCCACATGTATTTTTACCATATATATCAGTGGGAACATTAGAGAAACCACCTACCCTGCTCTCTGTTTCATTCTTCACTGCGCAGCCTGCTTCTAATCAGCCCTGATAAAATCCCCGACTGAGCATTCAGTCTGGCTTTGCTCAGGAATCCATTATAGCTGAGTCTGTCTTCTCTGATGTCTTTTCAAGTCCAAGCCTGCCCCCTTCTGGCTCTGCTATAATGACTCAGCTATAATGATTCCTTAGGAAAGCCAGACTGAATATTCAGTTCAGGGATTTTTATCAGGGCTGATAACAAGCAGGCTGAGCATTGAAGAGCAGGGTAGGGTTTTTCTCTAATGTTCCCACTGATATATATGGTAAAATACATGAGGGTGCTTCGTCTCTGGTTCACTTTAAGCTGGTGGTAGTGATATGAACCACTTCTCCATTTCTTCATTCATTCTTGTGGTAAAACATGTGGTGAATGATTATACAGCCGTATATTGCTGTCTAATCCATGCATTACTGTCTAGCTCTGTGTGATATTGGGATATTGCTTTAAAGGGAGGGTTCACGGTGTAAGTAAAAAACCGCCGCCTGTGCAGTACAGCCTGGAGGACATCTGATGACGTCAGAGCGATGGCGAGAGACGCACGTTGGAGCGCACAAGAAGCCCGACCTGGAAGCCGGCCTGGCCAGGTCGGGTAAGCCATCAGAGAAGACTGGAAGCGGCGTCGGGGCACGACCTGCCTACCTGGAGGAAGCTCCAGGTAAGTGGAATAGTATTTTTTTTTTTTCTTACACCATGAACCCTCCCTTTAAAGTGTAACTGTCGGGCATAAAATCAAAAATCAATTCTTTATTTTTATCTGGTAAACAAGTAATAGGGATGCTAACCAGGCAATCCAAAAGTTAAAACACAAACTTTGGTACACAAAAAATTAGTGCAGGGCATGCTGGGTTGTCCTTTTTTGCTGCTCTACTTCCCCTCAAACTTAAAGGGAACCTAAACTGAGAGGGATATGGATGTTTCTTTTTAAACAATACCAGTTGCCTGGCAATCCTGCTGATCTATTTGGCTGCAGTGGTGGCTGAATCACAGACCTGAAACAAGCATGCAGCTGATCCAGTCTGACTTCAGTCAGAGCACCTGATCTGCATGCTTATTGAGGGGCTGTGGCTAAAAGTATTAGAGACACAGGATCAGCAGAAGAGTCAGGCAACTGGTATTATTTTAAAAGGAAAAATCCATGTCCTCAGTTTAGGTTCCCTTTAACTAATGCAGCCTGATTGGCTGAAACCTCTTTCCCTGCTTTTTTCCCCTCCCACACCTCTGTTCCTCTCTGATTGGCCAATATTTCTCATGCTGAGACAATGCACTTTCTATAGTGAAGGGCAGGCAAATCAGGCAGAGGAGAGTAAGGGAGGAAATGACATCAGGATTGGCTTCAAAATAGCCACAGTTAATATGGGAAATGCTAAAAAGGATTTTCTCTCTTTTTTTTTTTTTTTTTTTTTTTCTACTGTAGAAAAATCACTAAAATCAAAACGTGGACAGTGCAATACATATGTTATGTAAGTAGAGCAAGTATTTATCTACTTATGTATGTGTTTATTTTTTCTGAGATAGTATGGCTGACAGCTCCTTTTTAAGCTGTTGGTAATGATGGTGGTAATGATATGAATCTCTGCTCCATTTCTTTATTCATTCTTGTGGTAAAACACTGGTGAATGATTATACAGCCGTATATAGCTGTCCGATCCATTACTATCTAGCTCTGTGTGATATTGGGATACTGCTTTAAAGAAAACCTGAACTGATAATTAAAAGTCAAAATAAGCATACACAAGTCATACTTACCTTCCATGTAGTCTATTCCTCAGTGTCTTTCTCCTGTCCAGCGTCCTGTTTGTTCACTGTGATCAAGGGAGTTTTCTGTCCTCCATTTTGAAAACGGCCATTACCCATAACAGCTTTCTGGTCAGCACACAGTTAAACTGTAACATCGCCCACTTGGGCCATAGGGAAACATGGACATTACCTGGTACATCTGTTTTCCTCTCAGCTATAACTGACAGCAACTGATATTTTACTGACAGCAACTGATATATTTCAGATCTGACAAAATATTGTCAGAACTGGAAGGGATTATTGTCAGAAGAAAATGGTGAGCTTCTGAGAGGAACTAATGGCAAGGTAACTATGCAATGTTCATTTGAAGTTACCTCATGTGTTTATTTTAAATATTTTTACTCAGTACAGGTTCTCTTTAAGGTGAAGATGATAGGATTTGGGTTGCGGGTGAATATGTGGTAACTGAATGGAGAGGCTATGTGCCATTGTGAGCAGTCCCACAGTGTGACGCTCACACGGTTCCCAAGAAAACCGTGTGTGCGCCATTTACGTCACAAACGCAAACGTTTCATTGCAAGCAACCAAAATGACATTTTATTTATTTTTTATTCTTTTTTTTTTTATTCTTTTTTTTTTTTCCCCCTACTCCCTGGCTCTGCCAGCAATCACTGATAGCTTTAAATTACAAAACTTTTTTCACTTAAGTGTGAAATCTGTTCCCAAGCATCCCTGGGAAGTTTACAGGTTCATCCATCAGATAAAGTCAGATATGGGCTTGACATAAATTGTAAAACCCAAGCTTCTGGGAGAATGGTGTCTGTGTTTTTGACACCTTCGTCCACAGCAGCCAAAAGGCACTACCTCAGAGTGCCCTACATGAAAAGAGCCAACCACCAGGCGGTCCTGCTAGCTTCCTGCAGAAGAAAACAGCTGGCCGTTTCACTGACCTAGGAAACCTTCTTGTGAACTCACAAATATGAAATCAATCTTTTTGTCATAAAAATGACTTTCCAGACTGGGGTTGGCCGTTAGAACCCTCTTATTATGAAATTCGGAACAAACCACACGATTGGATGTTTCCGAATTCACGGTAAGCCCTGCCAAAGCAAAGATTTTGGGGTAACAGTTCGCTCCAGACCCCTTAAGTTTGATATTGTTTTTGAAAAATTCTGAACAACCTGAAAATGTTATTAGATTTAACATAACCTGTACGGTTTTGGAGATAGAATACCTATCATGATTCAGATATATTCCTGTCTCCATGAGAAGGGGCTGGCTCATCTCAGGTTCCAAAGAGGTGTGTGATCCCCGCTCTAACTCCTCCTTGCTGAAGTGAGGGGTATAACTTAACTGGGCCCAGGTTGTCCACAGTCCTTCATCTGAAATCTTTGTCTAATAACATCCGACAGCTAGCTGGACACTGGCAAAATCCCTTGGATTATTTCTCACAAAGGCATGGCAATCGCCATCTTGGACTTTCCGCCAAAGACTTGCGATTGCAGAATGGACTACCAATAATGGTATTTGAACTGTCTTTTAAAGGGAAGGTTCAGGGAGTTTAAAAAAAATAAAAATCCATATCCACTTACCTGGGGCTTCCTCCAGCCCGTGGCAGGCAGGAGGTGCCCTCGCCACCGCTCCAGAGGCTCCCGGTCGTTTCCGGTGCCCGACCTTGCCAGGCCCGGCTGCCAGGTCGGGTTCTTTGTACAGTTAGCTAGCTGACTTGGGGGTTGATTTACTTTGTAGGATGAGATCCCTGTACTTTAGCCCTGTAGGCTGCCTGTCAAGTGACAGACAGCCTATCGGGCCAATGAAAGTGCAGTGATCTCGTCCTATAAAGTCGCCTGTCCCTGACAGGGTCCAGCGTGGGACAATTGGAGTGGCCGTTAGTTTTGGGGTAGCGCAAGTAAGTTGGTAGTGCATCCTACAGCAGTAGCGTGCCTACTTTGAAAATGTTATCTGCGCTGTCACACTAAAGCTGCGCTGCATGAGCAGTGTAGCTTAGTGAATCAACCCCTACTGATTTGTCTGTGAGCCAGATGTAGCCATCAAAAGAGCCACATCTGGCTCCCGAGCCATAGGTTCCCTACCCCTGCCATAAACAGAGCTTGTGTTATGTATACGGTTGGTGGTGTATGCTGCCTCTGTTTCATGTATGTACCTCTAATGCTTCTTTCCATTTCTTGTCAGAGTCGGGCGCAGACCGCCACAGAGCTGCTACAGGAACTCAATGAAGACGTCACAGGGAATTACGTTGCTGAGGTTTGTAAGTCACACAGCCTGACTCCAGGCACCACATCAGTTTTCAGAAGGAGCTGCAGATCTTTAGAGATAATAGTGAAGCTTCTAAAACTCTGTGCGTACAAACGGAGCATATATGCTAAAAAAAAAATTCAATCTAAATTGTCTTTTGGTATAGCCTAAAATGTGGCAGATGATCACTCATGTCTGCATGATTTCAGGAGAGGTCAGAAACTGGCTCTCTGGAAGTGGCTGTTTCTTGTCATCCCCTCTCAGATGACTGTGACTTTGTTGTCACCTCTATAAGGGTCCTTTTACACTTCAAGTGTAACTCAGCAATTCCTCTTTGTTCTAAAAGATTATTTACAGCATAAGACCTACTACCACAAAATAAATTGTAGCAGAACAGCATTCAAACAGTTAAACACAGCACCTTAAAGTGGATCCGAGATGAACTTTTACTCCTTGCATAATTGTTTTCCTTACATATAGTTTATAGGGCATTCCTCAAGCCAAATACTTGTTTTGTTTTAATACCCTAATTTCCTATAAACTAAACAAGCCACACCCACAGCTTCTCCAGAGTGCCTTGGCGCTTGCAAGGGATTGTGGGATTTCAGTCTGGGCAGGTGAAAAAGGTGTTACTAGCTATAGATTTCAGAGGCAGAGTTTTCACAATCTGAGAGCTGCAGTGCAGATACAGATCAGTTGCCTGTGTAATGGAGGAGATAAGAGTGGAGTTTTCGCAGAATATGCAGGTTAGCATGCCTAGATACAGATAAGCTTGCCTGTGTGTGTAATTGTGTAATAGTGACAAGCAGAAAACATGTCTGCTCCCATTGTATCACAGGAAAAAATATTAATATACTGTTGAAGCTGTTTGAAGATAGATTTGCTGTGTAAACTATCTAAACTTTAGATAAGATATATAGACAAGTCACTTGTTATATTTAGTTTTTCATCTCGGATCCGCTTTAAGTGAATAAGCTTCTTGCTTCAGTGGGCAGTTTCTGCCTGCATTAGCTGAGGTGATGACATTACCTTTTGTTTACATTCCTTTGTCTGATACATTTAGTAAACATTAGAAAAGTGCTGAAACTGAGTTCAGAAGCAGAAAGAGGTGAGAAGTGATAGCCAGATAGATTTTAATATATAAATACAGCAGCTATGCAATAAAATGCAATGGCAGCTTTCAGAGCAGATAATCTGTACTTTGGGAATTTATAATTTGTAGACACACCAATATGCAAATATGATTACTGTATGGTTAATAACACCCTTAAGCCCCTTTTACACTATATCTGTTGCTGTCCGTTGTAACTTAAAGGTGCAGTCCAGTGTCCATGTTTTCCTATGGCCTTTTTCATACTATATTCCTGAAAAATTGAAACTTTTTCACAGTGCATTGCTATGGAGGGAAAAAAACACATTAAAGGCAACGCATGAAAAGCATTGTGTAAAAGAGTTCTAAGGCTCGTTTCCACTTGAGCTGGACTCCAACAGCTAACAGGAGTGGACAGTATAGTTTCTGCTCTGATTGGCTGTTTGTGGTTGATTAGGAGCCTGGGGCAAATGCATCCACCATAGGATCTATGGGAAAAACATCTCGCCAATACTTACTCAGCCTTGTGTTAACATTTATGCATAAGTTATATTACACATTATTTAAATGTATTTATTTTTTCTTTTGCAGCACCCAGACCAGCTTCTAGACCATGATCCCTCTTTCTTCACCAAGTTCAGTTTGGTTATAGCCACTCGGTTACCAGAGAGGTAAGTGCGAGATTTATAGGCTGTCAAATACCTTTAAACAGAACCTAGCTGACATCAATTAGTAGTGTAAGGAGCTCCCGTATAGTAATAGTGTCAGGTCCTAAGAAATGAATGTCATGCCCTAGCTTATGGACAGTTAGTGTCAGGCCCTAGCTCCTATAAAATAATAGTGTCAGGTCCTAAGAAATGATTGTCATGCCCCAGGCTTATGGACAGTTAGTGTCAGGCCCTAGCTCCTATAAAATAATAGTGTCAGGTCCTAAGAAATGATTGTCATGCCCTAGCTTATGGACAGTTAGTGTCAGGTCCTAGCTCCTATAAAATAATAGTGTCAGGTCCTAAGAAATGATTGTCATGCCCTAGCTTATGGACAGTTAGTGTCAGGCCCTAGCTCCTATAAAATAATAGTGTCAGGTCCTAAGAAATGATTGTCATGCCCTAGCTTATGGACAGTTAGTGTCAGGTCCTAGCTCCTATAAAATAATAGTGTCAGGTCCTAAGAAATGATTGTCATGCCCTAGCTTATGGACAGTTAGTGTCAGGCCCTAGCTCCTATAAAATAATAGTGTCAGGTCCTAGCTCCCACAAGCCAAATGGCGTAATGTACTAGCTCCTTGTCAGGATGCTACTGGTGTGGTGAAGGTAAATGCTGCTAAACTGTTACTAAACCACTGTGTGCAGAAAAAGAGCTCTGGGGCAGTAGTGCTGAACTAGTGAGAACTATTCCAAGCACAGGGATATTTGGAAAATTACAGGACCACTTTAAAACACCTTTTTATCAACATTCTATGAGAATTACTCTAATTATTTTGTGCCCCTGTTCTTCATTTTCAGCACATTGCTCCGTTTGGCTGAAGCACTGTGGGACTCCAATATCCCTTTTCTGATCTGTCGAGCATACGGCTTTGTGGGCTATATGCGAATCGTTGTTAAGGAACATATGGGTAAGATGTTTCTGCCTCCATTTTTTTTGTGTGTTTAAGTTTGTTAATGAGTTCTTGAAGGAAGGGAAAACGGAAGACAAACAGCATGAAGGCCTCACACATGTTCTGACCCATAACTGCATTTGATGACATCCTGGGACTGCCAAACACTCCGCCCACCATGGAAGCATGCTGCTACAGATTTAGCATATGACCATGTACATAAAGATGTTTTTCTTTCTTGCTTGGAGTTGCATTTTCTAAATACAGTAATCTTTCAAATGTTCAAGGTGCCTGAGGATACAGGGAGGTTGTTGCCAATCTTTCCTGCTAATGGGCCCCTTAAAGGGACACTTAAAGCGGAATGAAACCCAGCAATTCTTTGCTTTAAAACATTAGTTACAGCATATTATGTACTACCAGCATTTTTTTTTTACTAGATCAGCATTCAAAGGGTTAAACACAGGACAGAAAATCCCAATGCCTGGAAAGCTAGATGCATCCCAACTAGAGATAATGTTATCTTGTGTTTAACCTCTTGAGGACTACAGTGCTAAACCCCCCTAGTGACCAGGCCATTTTTAGTAAATTGTGCCACTGCAGCTTTAAGGCTAAGCTGCAGGGCCGCACAACACAGCACACAAGTGATCCCCCTCCCCCCACCAACAGAGCTCTCTGTTGGTGGGGTCTGATCGGCCCCAGATTGTTTTTTTTTTTTTAAACAAATATTTTCGTTACTGTTTTTTATTAAAAACAGTATGTTTCTTTAAATATATTCCCTCTCTCCCTCCCCACAGCCAGCCAATTATGGCGATCGGCTGTCATAGGCTTATGCACAAAAGCAAATATGATAACCGTATGGCTTATACAAGTAGGAAAACCTGTTTTTATTGAATATTATGTCGGGTTGTGTACCGCTGGGCATAAAATCAAAAATCAATTCTTTATTTTTATCTGGTAAACAAGTAATAAGGATGCTAATCAGGCAATCCAAAAGTTAAAATCTCTATTACTATTACTATTCTATTACTTTTCTTGTTGATAAATTATCATTCCCCAGTTTACCTGACTCTTATTTGGTACACAGAAAATTTGGTACACAAAATAGAAGTTGCAGGGCATGCTGGGTTGTCTTTTTTTTGCTTCTCTACTTCCCCCCCAGACTTAACTAATGCAGCCTGATTGGCTAAATCCTCTTTCCCTCCTGTTTTCCCCTCCCACACCTCTGTTCCTCTCTGATTAGCCAAAATTTCTCAGGCTGAAACAATGCACTTTCTATAGTGAAGGGCAGGTAAATCAGGTAGAGGAGACTAAGGGCGGATATTACATCACAACTGGCTTCAAGATAGCCACAATAAATATGGAAACTGTCTAGAATAGGATTCTCTACTTTTCCTTTATAAAATTCACAGGAATCATAACGTGGACAGTACAATACATATGTTATGTAAGTAGAGCAAGTATTTATCTACTTATATATTTGTTTCTTTTTCCCTGAGATAGTATGGCTGAAAGCTCCTCTTTAAGTGTCACTTTAAATAGAGCAGATCAGGTAGTGGCATTCAAGTTGTTTTTCAGTGTTCTTGGAGGGTTCAGTCTGGACCTTGTGGCTGTCAGTGCGCCATGATTATGTAAGCCAAACCACAGCACTTGCTACAAAGCCGGCTATTAAAACCCGAGATCAGGCCTGTAGTTTTTTTTAGTACACCAAAGATGTTTGTCGCGCCCAGGATCATTAGGGAGCATTGCCCAAAGACTCCTTACTGCTTTACTTACTGGCTTGAGCTGGGATTTGAATCCTGGTGAAAGGCTCAAACCTTCATCAAAGGCAACAGCTGTAACCAGTACACTATCCAGCTGCCCAAAAAGTGCACAATACAAATTGTGAAAATAAGAAGGTCAAAGAACTGTGAATACAATACCAAGGTTGTTAGACGGGTAACAATGAGTGTGCCCATACAATACTCAAATTTCCGCACGGGGGGGAGGGGGGGGGCGGCTATACCTGGCAGACAGTGGCTGCGGGGCTAGGGCGATTTCCAATAGATTTCAGCATGAATCTGTGTGTGGACGATAGATCAGTCTCTAATCAGACATGAGCAGAGAAGGATCTATCTGTTGGCAGACCGAAAAATGTATGGCCACCTTAAAAGGACACCTGAAGTGAGAGTCATATGGAGGCTGCCATATTTATTTCCTTTTAAGCAATACCAATGACCTGGCTATGCTGCTGATCCTCTGTCGCTTTTACTTTTAGCCACAGACCCTGAACAAGCATGCAGCAGATCAGGTGTTTCTGACATTATTGTCAGATCTGACGAGATTAGCTGCATGCTTATTTCAGGTGTTAATCAGACACTACAGGGGCCAAATAGATCAGCAGGGCTGCCAGGCAACTGGTACAGTTCAAAAGGAAATAATTATAGCATCCTCCATATTCTTATCAATTCAGTTGTCCTCTAAGTCCAACTAGTATACCAATATCAGTATTTTTACTATATGACATATAATATTCATCAGCTAAACATTCATGCAATATTGAACAATAAAATGACAAAACAAACAGGCTTGTGTTTTTAAAATGCATTTTGTGAGTGATTTATTTATATTATAAAAAATGTTAAATATAAAAAATAAACAATTTCTGTATTAGTACTTATTTCCTGGTTTGAAGTGCTTACTTCCTGTTCCAATGCTAGATGCAGTTTGGTTAGACTGAATAGCACTCTGTGTCCAAACTTTTCCCTATCCCATCATCGCTCATTGGAGGTAGTCAGAAGCTGGGAAGGGACACCAGCCAGTCATTCACTCTGAGCACAGAGCTGATCCTGCTCACTTATTCCATGTGTGCCACAGGAGATAGTGATGGGTCGTTCGCGAACGAGTCGGCTCTAAGAGCCGGCTCTTTGCTGCGAACGACAAGAGCCGGTTCTCAGTTTTGAAAGAGCCGATGCCTCAGCCGCCCCACACAGCTCTGATTTGCTCTGTAATAAAGGGCGCTGAGGCATGCTGGGAGATGTAGTCCTCCTCTTGCAGATTGTAGGAGTGTATGGGGCGGAGCAAAGCAGTAGCAGGAGGGATTGCACCAGTCAGAGAAGCAGTCTGGAGTTGTCATGGAGACAGGGGTGGGGCTTTTGCTCCGATTCTGAGTGGTGTCTAGTGATATTTAATGAAGAGCCGATTCAGAGCCGGCTCTTTAATGGGAGCCGATTCAGAAGAGCCGATTCTCCGAGAAGAGCCGGAATTCCCATCACTAACAGGAGAGAGCAGAGGGAGGAAGCTGGGTGAGGTCAGGTGATTGGTCCGTGCAGAGGAAGGTGCTCCCAATCACCTGACAGCTCTGTACCTTGCGCACAGATCATGTGACTGTCTTTACCAAATGGAAGTTCTCTGGAATAGCTGCAATTATCTGGTACAGTGATCTAGAGCCTTAACTTGTTCACTTCAACAGCTCACTACTGCTGTGATTACATTTTAAAACAGGATTTTTAGCTGCAGTAGCTGGTTTTCATACACAAATCATCGAATTTTGTCTCCCTAATTACTGAGCTGTCAGAGGGTATATTTAGTTCTGTACACGGAGGTGAGCTTTAAACCTTTTTTTGATCTTTCCAGTAATAGAATCTCACCCAGATAATGCCCTGGAGGATCTGAGGTTGGATCAGCCTTTCTCTGAGCTCCAAGAACATCTGCAGCAGTTTAACCTGGACTCCATGGAGAGAAAGGTAGGCTGCTGCAATGCTGTATGTTACTGTGATGAAAAACCTAGACCGAGATGGTTAGGCTTGTCGTACCTGAGACATACTTGTTCCACTTCAGCACAAGGTCAGCAATGTGCAGCAATCGCTTTCACCTCAAGTTACTTTAATCACTTAATGACAAGCTGACGTATAAAAACGTCCTGCTAGAGCCTCTTAATGGCTCCAGGACGTTTTTATAAGTCAGACAGTGCTGCTGCCGCTGTGCGCGTGCATGTTTGAATGCACGTGCATTCTCGTGCACGTGCACATGAAAATAGTGGAAAAAAAACACCAAAGAAAAAATACACCTTTATTTCCAAATACTATATTGTCACCATACTTTGTACTAAGGACATAATTAAAGTGTTGTGATAACCAGGACAAATAGGCAGATAAAATGTGTGGGTTTTATGTACAGTAGCAGTGTTTATATTAAAACTATAGGGGATGACATTTTTTTTTCTTTGTTTTTCCCTTTAAAATGCATAGAAAATTAAAGTAATTACTGAAAACAAATTTTAACCCCAAAAAGCCCAATTGGTGGTGAAAAAAACAAGATATAGATCTTTTCATTGTGATTAAGCTATTGGCAAATGAATGTGATGAGCACTGAAAGGTGAAAATCACTCTTGTCCGTTAGGGTAAAAACACTTTTAGGGTGAAGTGGTTACGGACACACCCGAGCAAATAATAAAAAAAAAAATCCACTTACCTGGGGCTTCCTCCAGCCCCTGCCAGCCGTTCGGTGCCCTCGCTGCAGCTACGCTCACCGCAGGGTCCTGCGCTGTACAGTCCAGATGACGTCAGCGCGACCAGTGAACAGCACGCTGGAGCGCAGAGGAAGCTGACGCGGAAGCCGACCTGGCAAGATCGGCTTCTCCACCGAAGGGGCCCAGGAGCCACTGGAGCTGCGGCGAAGGCACAGGATAGCTGCCAGGTGCTAGAAGAAGCCACAGGTGAGTGGATTTTTTATTCGCTCAGACCTTCCATTTAAAGGGGCACTATGGCGAAAATGATGCGGTTCCATTATCCCCACCATCAGTTATTTAATAGGGACAGCTTACATTTTCATAGGGCTTATGTTAAAAAAAGAAAATACCTCCTAACACCAATTGTTCTCTTCTACACAGCTGAGCGTCATTTAATCAGCTCTTCCTGACAGAGATGTGACGGGTTGGCTGTTCCCTGCTCTCTGCTAATTGCTATCAGCCTTCCTTCTCTCACTGCCACAGCTGATTTATAACTACACACTACAGAGCCATGTTGTTGCAGGCTTCTCACATAAAGCTCCAATTTCCACTGACCCAGCGAGGGGAAAAAAATATGATAATTACATTGCTGATCAGTTAAAGGGAACCAGAGAGGAAGCACCCTTGTGTATTTTACCATGTATATCAGTAAGAACATTAGAGAAAACACTTACCATGCTGTCTGTTTCGTCCTCACTGCTAAAAGTGTCTGTTGTCAGCAGTCACAAGAATCCCAGACTGAGCAATTAAATCTGGCTTTGCTGGGAATGATTATTGCTGAGTCATTATAGCAAAGCCACAAGGGGGCAGGCTTGGGCTTGAAATAACACCACAGAAGACAGATTTAGCTATAATCTTTCTGTAGCAAAGATAGACGGAGCAGCCTGACTTCTCAGTCGGGGGTTCTTATCAGAGGTGTTAACAGTCAGATTACACAGAGAACAATGAAACAAAGGGCAGATTAGGTGTTTACTGTCATGTTCCCACTGATTTATAAGGTAAAATACAAGAGGGTGCTTCATCTCTGGTTCTCTTTAACTGTTGTCTCTTTATTGAAACTGGTTATTAGTAGATCACATTGCATATGTTTTATTTTATTTTCTGGTCCAGTGGAGATTTGCATGTTATGATAATTTTCTGCTCGATGGTCGTTAGGACAGCAGCTCTGATAGCTGTCTATACAAAAATCCCTATTGTAATATATGTTATATTGGTGTTTGCAGTTGGCCTAGTGTACGCAGTCCTTTCATTTCAGTTCACCTGTTTGTCCTCAAGGTGAGGTTACCCTCAGCTTGACCCCAGTTTCCCATTCACTAGTATGGCGGAGATATGAGCAGAAGTCAAGCTGAATGTAAACGACAAGTGACCTAAATTCCTAGGCTTGTGGAAGCATGATTTAATTCTCTGTTCTCACATCAGCCAGACCATGTGCTGCCAGTGGGAGTGGACAGTGTAGTGTTCGCTCTTATGGTCTACTGCGGTCTGGCTGGAGCCCAGGGCAGATATGTTACCACCATAGGCTATATGAGGAACGCATCTATACTTCCGGGATTATCGCGGACTACACAGAAGTGCACCCCGCTTACCGCAACAGATCTCATGGATCCGTTGCAAAGTGACAAGTGTGAAGAGCTATTTATAAAATAGGAGTTGTTCACCATCCGTTTAGCAATGAGCGGAGAATGGACAAAAAAAGTCTGCTCTTAGCTCAAGTGGGAACACAGCCTAAGGCTTAATTTAGGCTCTGTTCCCACTTGTCTTCTAGGGAAGGTGCGCTCCCCACAGCCTTTATGGGGGAACACATCCGCCTGGCCTGGGATTGTCCCAGACTGCACAGAAACGCGGTACTCTTACTGCACCGGAACCCGCGGAAAACAGTCTGTTCTCCGCTCTAGTTGGAACATACCCTAATATATAGATATGTACGTTTCTGTCCCAGTCCTGTCCTATCCTGTCAGTTTTGTATCCATTTCCTATCAGTTTTACCTGACGGGATTGGAACTGAACGCCTTTTATGTGTTACCACACCCATAGAAAACTGATACAAAACTGACAGGACCGGAAAGGAAATGTACATTTTATGTGTCAACCAAGCTATAGAAAACTCATACAAAACTGACGGGACTGCATGTGACAAGACTGGCAGATTTATGTGTGAACCATAAAAAACTCATACAAAACTGATGCCAATTGTCAAAAAACAACTGGACACCTTTTATGTGTGAATTAAGCCGAACTGCGCTGAAGTGCTTCATGGAATTGTACTTTGCCAAGCTATAAATCCAAACTTACTTCTGTCAACATGACACGGCTTCTTCTTGTGTTTAGGATCACTCTCACACGCCATGGATTGTAATCGTGGCCAAGTGTTTGGAGAAGTGGCGTAAAGAGGTTCGTATTTATCACTTTAAAGCCCCCTTTTCTACTATTTATTGGTATTATAAAGCGCCAACATATTGCACATATTACTAAAACATTTGCCTCATTCTTCAGAGAATACATATAGCCCAACGTACTTTCATTTCTTTATCTGCAGCCGCTATGCTGTCACTGGACTAACACTGCTGCTGATTGGTCACTCACCACCTCTCTCATTCAGATGTACAGAGGTGGGAGTGGCTGAGCTGTCACTTAATTCCCTTCCCATTGAGGTGTGTAGAGGACTGAGGATAGCTATCCTCCCTCCTCTGTACATCTCAACGGTAAGAGGACTGAATAACATCTTGGCCATCCTCCCTCCTGGACACATCTCCTTACTATTGAGATGTATGGAGTATGGTGATAGCTAAGCTGTTACTCAGTCCCCTTCCCATTGAGATGTATAGAGGAGGGGGGATATGTAAAGGTGGCCACTAATGATCAGGGCTGTGGAGTCGGAGTCAGGGCAATTTTGGGTGCCTGGAGTCGAGTCGGGGAAAAATGCACGGACTCCGACTCCTAATGAATTTAAACTGTAATTAAAATAGAAAATATGATAAAATGTTCTATTTCTCAGATAATAGTCATCATAAATAATTTATATATACAGTAATAGCTGTGCTTAGTCCACAAAAATGCAGTCCCCGTATTTTTAAAGTCAGATATACATATTTTATTTTGAGTATACAGTATATATACTAAATAACATCTATGCTGTAAGTATAAAGCCTGATGTGTATCTGTGTCACTAATAGAGATGGTCAACGAGATAATTCTGCATTGATGCTGATTTATGCAAATGTATGCACTCCCTTTGCTCATGAAATCAAATTATTTGATATGTTGTTAAAATTTGGTTTGGTGGCTACGAATTAAATGGTACCTGCGACGGATGAAAAGAAAAGTTTTATACATACCTGGGGCTTCCTCCAGCCCCCTTGAAGCTAATCAGTCCCTCTCTGTCCACCTCCACCACCCGGGTCTTCTGCTATGAGTCCTGGTAATTCAGCCAGTCAGCGCAGTCCGGCCGCATGCTGCTTCCACAGCCAGGAGCATTCTGCACCTACGCAATAGTGCTGCGCAGGTGTAGTACGCTCCCGGCGGTGGAGTGTGTGCATGCACACTACTCCAGACTGGCTCAAGTACCTGGACTCATAGCAGAAGATCCAGGTGGTGGAGGAGGACAGCGAGGGACTGATTAGCCTGAAGGGGGCTGGAGGAAGCCCCAGGTATGTATAAAACTTTAATTTCATCTGTCCCAGGTTTACTTTATTACACAGTAGTACTATACTCTACATATGCACTCCCCACAGAGCTGCAGGGAATCCAATGAGAATGTTGTGCACATTGAACACAGAGGTGTTGTCTATCGCCCATAAACCTGGTTCAGATTGTGCATGAAGAATGTGCAATAGAGGAAGAATCCCCTCATTCTCCTGCAGAGTACCTGCACATTATTCTTACATGTACCAACAGTCACATTGCCTAGGGCCTGATCCATGTTTAGATTGTACATGAAGAATGTGTAATAGAGGAAGAATCTCCTTATTCCCCTGCAGAGTACCTGCACATCACTCTTACATGTACCCACAGTCACTGATAGATGTTCTTTGTTCCGGCCTGTACCTTTTACAAGTAATCTTACCAAGGACTAGTTTTAGTCTATGACTAAAGGGAATAAATATGGCAGTCTCCATATCCTTCTCACTTCAGTTGTCTTTTAAAATTCCTAAGCGTTGGCAGTTAAGAGACGAATTTCGTGTTACATTCTTTCAATCAACAAGATAGTAATATGCAAATTAGAGGAGTCGGTGGATTTTTGTACCGACTCCACAGCCCTGCTAATGATACAATTTATAGATTAGGAATGATTCTTCATACAAACAATCATAAATGATCGTTTGGGACCACGAATGTACAAAAATCCCCTAACCAGTCGGATCAGATTGATGGGATTGAACTAAAATTTGGATCGATTTCATTGATCTGATCGGATTGATTAGGAGATGTTTGTCAAACGATCGTTCATACGAAGAATCGTTCCTAATCCATCGTTCAGCAAATTGTAATATTACTGAACCCGAGAACCCCCCCCCCCGCCGCACTATAGCCCCCGAGTTTAGCCACATGATTTGTTGCCAACTCAGCGGTGAACACAGGGAGAGGAATTCCCTGTTCAAAATGCCCAGCAGGGGCGTTCCTGCAGGGTTTCCTGAGCTGCCATTGGGCAGCTCTCTCTCTGGCCGCACCCCCTGCTACTCCCCCGCCTCCCTGCACGCTATGAGAGACACACAGTCTCTCAGTGCTGCGTCATGACCCAGAGGTCACAAATGTGAAAGCGGGCCAAAGCGGCCCACGGGAGCGGCGTTTTTTGCGGCTACCTGATCTACTCAGCCCCGTGGATCAGGTAGCCTATTACTTTTTCATTTTTTGAGCCCACCTCAGGCTCTCTTTAAGGTTATACTGGCAGACCATCTCCAATCATGTGCTTGCTGCACAAGCCTGCTGTGTTCAGTACTGCCTAAGGTTATTTAGGGCTGTTTTTAAGGTAGTCTCCCGCTGCTTGGTTGCTATATACATCTTGAACTCCTTACTCCTAGAATGCAGGACAGATCCCCAAGACTTACAAAGAAAAAGAAGCTTTCCGAGAGTTAATCAGACAAGGTAAGCGGTTGTTTTTTATTGCACCTTGTTATACTGTGAAGGGACTTACTTGTTGGAAACTGGTTCATCACTCACATGTACATGTCAGACAGCCAGCACTGCAGGATGGTAAAATACATGTGGCCATAAAAACAATGGGCTTGATTCATTAAGTTGCACTGCTAAAGCCGCAAACCTTAATGTGAAAGAGCGGCCGCTAATGCATGCCTTACATAGCCGCGCTCGCTGCCATGTAAGGAGCATGCCTTAGTGTGCCTTCCTATACACAGTAACTATGTATAGGAAGGCATGCTCCTAACATAGCAGCGAGCGCTGCTATGTAAGGCATGCATTAGCGGCCGCTCCTTCACATTAAGGTGTGCTGCTTAACAGTGCAGCTTAATCAATCAAGCCCAATGCCTGTATATTTTAAGTACCATCACTGCGGATAGGCTAACTTTTTGTCCCCCAAATTTTGTCTGTAAAGTGGCTGGGGATATATTGGGGGTGATGTGTGCTGTGGCCTCCGTATACAGAGTGCACCATGGAGCGTGCTGCAGAAGATATGAAGAAGAGCTGCCTGTCCTCGCTCTGGCTTGCTTCCTCTAGTGCTCCCGTCAGCTTTCTGAACTGGCCACTAGAGCTCCAGGCTCACACCGGTCACATGACAGTGAACCCGTACCTGCATTAGCCAGTTCAGAAGCTGCACAGGACACTAGAGGAAGAAAGCTGGAGAGAGGACAGGTAGCTATATCATCTGCAGCACACTCCACAGTTCACTCTGCACCTGCTGGAATGCTACATTGTGCACTCTGCATGGGGGGCATTGGCAGCGCATTGGGAGGTCAGATAATTGTAGGGTCATATCTTTTGGACTGTTTTTAGGACAAAAATGTGTGTGTGTTGGGGGGGGGGGGGGGTATGCGCAGGAGGGCTTATCTGTGTGTGTATATATGGTATTTTAACAAACTTCAGTACACTGGCATACCTTTTGGATTCTCTGGTCTCTACTATAATCTATCTGCACAAGGTTTGTATGTTCTCCCTGTGTCTGTGTGGGCTTCCTCCGGGCACACAGGTTTTCTCCCACATCTCAAAAACATGCAGATAAGTCAACTGACCCCCGATATTGTCCCTAGACTATGATGGACATGTGACTATAGTAGGGATCAGAGGGTGAGCCATTCTGAGGGACAGTTACTGACAAGACTTTGTACTGCACACAGCACTTCGGAAGCTGTGAGCACTATATAAATCATGGGCGTAGCAATCGCCATAGCAACCATAGCGTTGCTATGGGGCCCGCCAGAGTCCTACGTCACAGGGGGCCCGCAGCAGTGTTGCCAACGGGCCCTTCTGAGCAGGAGGAGAGCAGCGCAGTGGGCAGCGGCGGAGAAGGGGGGCCATCCCACCCCCCCTTCCCTCACCTTAGGGCTCTCCCTCCGGAACTAAGTGCTGTGCGGCGTTTGGCAGAGGGGCGGAACTTACCTCCGTCTCGCTCCAGCACCGGAAGTTCTGATCTGGTGCCGCTGCTCTGGTCTGGACAAATCATCCCGCGCTGCAACGAGACGCAGGTAAGTTCCGCCCGCTGCTAGCCACCCGCACAGCACTTACTTCTGGAGAGGAGAGTGAGGGAGGGAGAGCCCTAAGGTGCGGGAAGGAGGGGGGAGATGGCCCCACTGTGCCCATAGCTCTCCATCTTCTCTGCGCTGCTCCCCTCCTGCTGGGGGACACACCTGGCTACCTATTCTGGGGATATATACACCTGCCTACATATACTGGGGACATATACACCTGACTACATATACTGGGCACATATACCCCTGACTACATATACTGGGGACATATACCCCTGACATATACTGGGGACATATACCCCTGACTACATATACTGGGGACATATACCTCTGACTACATATACTGGGGACATTATACCCCTGACATATACTGGGGACATATACCTCTGGCTACATATACTGGGCACATATACCCCTGACATATACTGGGGACATATACCTCTGGCTACAAATACTGGGCATATATACCCCTGGCTACATATACAGGGCACATATACTCCTGACTACATATACTGGGCACATATACTCTTGGATACATATACTGGGCACATATACCCCTGACTACATATACTGGGGACATATACCTCTGGCTACATATACTGGGCACATATACCTCTGGCTACATATACTGGGCACATATACCTCTGGCTACATATACTGGGCACATATACGTCTGGCTACATATACTGGGCACATATACCCCTGGCTACATATACTGGGCATATATACCCCCGGCTACATATACTGGGCATATATACCCCTGGCTACATATACTGGGCATATATACCTCTGGCTACATATACTGGGCATATATACCCCTGGCTACATATACTGGGCATATATACCCCTGGCTACATATACTGGGCACATATACCTCTGACTACATATACTGGGCACATTATACCCCTGACATATACTGGGGACATATACCTCTGGCTACATGTACTGGGCATATATACCTCTGGCTACATATACTGGGCATATATACCTCTGGCTACATATACTGGGCATATATACCTCTGGCTACATATACTGGGCATATATACCTCTGGCTACATATACTGGGCATATATACCTCTGGCTACATATACTGGGCATATATACCTCTGGCTACATATACTGGGCATATATACCTCTGGCTACATATACTGGGCATATATACCTCTGGCTACATATACTGGGCATATATACCTCTGGCTACATATACTGGGCATATATACCTCTGGCTACATATACTGGGCATATATACCTCTGGCTACATATACTGGGCATATATACCTCTGGCTACATATACTGGGCATATATACCCTTGCCTACATATACTGGGCACATATACCCCTGCCTACATATACTGGGCACATATACCCCTGCCTACATATACTGGGCACATATACCCCAGCCTACATATACTATTATTATTATTTATTGTATTTATAAAGCGCCAACATTTTACGCAGCGCTGGACAATAAATAGGGATACATATATTGCAACAAGGGGTGACAGACAGAGAGGTAGCAAACGGTTATACAACCTAGCACAAGGTTATACATACAATCAGGGTATAAAATGCGGTTCACAGAGACCCGGCAAAACAAGTATGAGTTAGTCCCATGAGAAGGGTGTAATTGCCAGGGTAGTAAAATTAAGGAGGACACACTAAGGGAGGGGGGAGGCCCTGCCAAGGCTTACAATCTAAAGGGAGGGGGGGGGACACATAAGGTAGGACTGTGGAAAGGGTGATTGACAGAGAGTTAGAGTGTGGTAGATGTAGGAATGGCTATTTTAAAGAAATGTGTTTTGAGGGCTTGCTTGAAGGTGTTGAAGAATGGAAGGGAGTTCCATAGGGTGAGGGCAGCTCTTGAGAAGTCCTGTAAGCGTGCATGGGAATGAGTAATGCGTGGGGAGGTCCGGCGGAGATCATTGGAGGACTGGAGGGGACGGGCAGGTATATATCTGTTGACGAGCTCAGAAATGTAGGTTGGGCAGGTCTTGTGCACAGATTTGTAGGTAAGGCACAAAACCTTAAAACTGATCCTGAAGCTGACAGGGAGCCAGTGTAGGGCTTCTCAGAGGGGAGAAGTGGAAGCATAGTAGTGGGAAAGTCTGAGTCTAGCTGCTGCATTCATGACTGATTGAAGGGGTTCAATGCATTTTAAGGGGAGGCCAGATAGTACGGCATTGCAGTAGTCAAGGCGGGAGATGAAGAGGGCATGGATGAGAAGCTTGGTAGTGTCTGGGGTCAGAAAGGGGCGGATTATGGCGATGTTTGGAAGGTGGAAGTTGCAGGTTCTGGTAACATTTTGGATATGTTGGCTGAAGGAGAGGGCAGAGTCTAGGGTGATGCCCAATTACCAGTTACACAATGACAATAAAGTGAATTGAATTGAATAGGGTGGATGGTAGTGCTGTTGATAGTGAAGTGAATATCTGGGAGGGGTGGTGCAGAGCGGGGCGGGAAAATTATGAGTTCAGGAAAATTATGGGTTTCCTTGGAAGAAAGATCTTTGGCAGCACCGTTGTGGTATATCCTACCTAATAATTGGCAAGTGTCCCTGCATCCTGTCCGTGTGTCAGTGCTTTTGCGCTACTGCGGATGTCAAGCACTGACAGCCGTTGGGACAGGACGCAGTGCGAGCGGGCTGGCGGCCGAGTGCATGCGCGCATGCGGTGATGACAGACCTAGAGCCCATTTTCAAATGGGCTTAGGTCACTAGTTTGGCATATAAGTAGTGTCATTCGGTATGTTTGGCATATAAGCAGTGTCACAAAGGGCACCACAGAGCTGTTCTTAGTACACTGTGCTTTATAGAATTCCTATACCAGCTGCTTTGCTTTGGATAGTAAAGTATTAGGTAGAGTTGGGTATGAAGGACCGACCACAGGGTTGCTTACAGAGATCCCAAGGCGTCACAAAGCTATAAAAGTAAATACTTACCTAAAGATGCTCAGCGGATTGTTTAGAAACAGTGTTATCAGTCTGCCGACAGACTACACACGCTCTACTGTCGCTGGAACGCCCGCCCAGCGGGAGGGTCTGACGGACCCATCGTTCCTTATAGTAGTGCGTGTGTACGCACCTTAAGGAAAGGGAAACCCCTGTATCCTAATGAGGCTTTTACACTGTTCTCTGGCCTTCCGCCAATGCCTGGAACCCCCTGTAACATTGGCTGCACTCATTCAAGCATGGCGACGCCTGTTCAGTAGCATGGAGCAATTTGTGCAAGAGAAGCTCCAGCTCATGCAGTACGGTCACGCTCGTGCCTGAAGAGAAGCAAGGCCCTGATGTTCTTACTGACAAGCAGGGCTAGTTCTAGACTTTTTGCTGCCTGAGACAAACTTGTGAGGATGCCCCCCCCCCACCCCCGCCCCTTCCTGAATTTGAATGATTGCACAGGTGCAGGGAGCCCCCCCCCCCCCAAAAAAAACAACCCTCAGTATAGGTAGGTAGCCAGGTACAGTTGCCTCCAGTATTGGTAGCTGGGTACAGTTGCCCCCAGTATTGGTAGCTGGGTACAGTTGCCCCCAGTATTGGTAGCTGGGTACAGTTGCCCCCAGTATAGGTTGGCCAGACACACTCTTCACTTCCTGTTTCTACCTGGTGCTGCCCCCAGACTTCTGCAGTCTGAGGAAGTCGCCTCTTTTGGCATCATGGGTGGACCGAGTCTGCTGACAAGCCCTTGTCAATAATCTTCAGGGGGTCTGCACTTGGCAATGGGCGACTCGAAGGATGGCGTGGGAAGCCTCTGTGGGATCTTTCCCTGTACTTAGGTAAGTATTTACTCTTTGACGCCTCAGGTCCACCTTAAAGTAGTAATGAATTAAATAGAGGAGAGAGAAAGGAGAAGGCTGAGGAACTGGGGACAAGTAACCTAGGCTTATTCAAGCTAGTCACAGAGCTCATCCTTAAATAACATAATATCCTGCCCTGACACAGACTTTTGTCTGTATTTAGAGGTTTAAATCACATTTACATTCCACGAGGGTTATTTCCGCCTCAGTTCCTTCTGAAGCTGTCTCTGTTTCCTGGTAAATTCAGAACATGTGAAGCCACTTCTGGTGTCCAAATTAGATCTCTGAAAAATGACAAACTATTATGGGTTTCACCTAATCATTTCCCTCTAAGTGGGAAAATAATTGTATAACGCTCAGAAAATAGCGCTACCGTCAGACTAACTGCTGTTTACTAACTAAATTTAACCCAACAGATTCAATGCTAAGCACATGCTCCTCACAATCAAAGCCTAGAACTTTGGCAAATTCAGTTTCCATAAGAATAGGTTCCTTCCCTAACTGGTTTACATTTTATTATCCAGAAGGCAAAGATTGAAATGCATGTAATAAAATTTTGTGTAATGTAATCGTGTGTTAAAAATTTCTTAAAAATGGACTCCAGCTAGTTCAGGCTCACGAGGGATGAGTTTTGCCCTTTGGTTGGAATAATAATAATAAGTGGACCTCTAGACAGAAGAATCTGACACTAAATGCACTTTTATTATGTCTATAAATGCTCAATAATAGGAAATAAGGACATAGGCCACAGGCTCAGCAAGAAAAAGCTCAGCTATCGGGTTAAAAGGAACCCACAGCTGCAGAGGGTGCGGGGCCTCTTCAGGTGCGGGGCCTAGGCCGATTGCCCCACTTGCCACCCCCCAAAGGCCGGCTGTGGACATATGGAGGCTGCCATATTTATACCCTTTTACATATACCCCTGCCTACATATACTGGGGACATATCTTGGACTTTGCAAAGGCTTTCGACACTGTTCCCCACAAAAGTCTGGTGCAAAAGTTGAGGATGCAAGGACTGGGGAAGAGTCTGTGTTCATGGATAGGGAACTGGCTAATGGACAGAAAACAAGGAGTTGTGGTCAATGGATCGTACTCAAAATGGGAGACTGTTAGCAGTGGGGTCCCACAGGGGTCTGTTCTGGGTCCAGTGCTCTTCAATTTATTTATTAATGACCTAGTAGATGCAGTAGTGAGCAATGTTGCTATTTTTGCAGATGATACAAAATTGTGCAGAATCATCAACTCTCAGGAAGATAGTGTCATATTGCAACAGGATCTGGATAGGATGGCTATATGGGCACATACATGGCAGATGAAATTCAATGTTGACAAATGTAAAGTCATGCATTTTGGACGTACTAATGGTCTAGCACCATTCAAAATAAATGGGATACAGTTGGGGACATCAAACTTGGAGAAGGACTTAGGAGTACTCATTGACAACAAGTTAAATAATCGTACTCAATGCCAAGCCGCTGTAGCTAAAGCTAACAAAATTTTGGGATGCATTAAAAGGGAAATAAAAACTCGAGATGCTAGCATAATATTGCCCCTGTTTAACGCTTTAGTAAGGCCACATCTGGAATATGGAATTCAGTTCTGGGCACCACATTACAAAAAAGATATTGCAGTTTTAGAGCAGGTGCAGAGACGAGCAACAAAATTGATACGTGGGATGGAAGGTCTCACTTATCAAGAAAGGTTAGATAAACTGGGTTTATTTAGTCTAGAGAAAAGACGCCTTAGAGGGGATCTAATTAACATGTATAAATACATCAGAGGGCAATATAATAGCTTGGCGGATGAGCTTTTTGTCCCTAGGCCTTCTCAAAGGACTAGAGGACATGATCTGCGCATGGAGGAAAAATGTTTTAGCCATTTATTTAGGAAAGGGTTCTTTACAGTAAGAGTGGTTAAGATGTGGAATGCATTGCCACAGGAAGTCGTTATGGCAAACTCTATACCTGCATTTAAAGGGGGCTTAGATGCTTTCCTTGCGTTGAAAGACATCCATGGCTACAATTACTAGGTAATGCCTAATGATGTTGATCCAGGGATTTTATAATATTGCCATCTGGAGTCGGGAAGGAATTTTTCCCTTTAGGGGCTAATTGGACCATGCCTTGTAAGGGTTTTTTCGCCTTCCTCTGGATCAACAGGGATATGTGGGGGAGCAGGCTGGAGTTGTACTTTATACTGGTTGAACTCGATGGACGTATGTCTTTTTTCAACCAAAATAACTATGTAACTATATACCTTTGGCTACATATACTGGGCACATATATCCCTGGCTACATATACTGGGGACACTGGCTTTTTGTCATTAGGTGCATTTACTGTCTGACTCTAGAGTCCCTCTTTTTCGATAAAGGAATAAAAATTCTTTAACCTCCCTGGCGGTGCATTTCTGTCTGGAATTAGGAGTCAAAGGCGTTACATTTTTTTTCAAGAATTTTAGATCTCCAATTCTTAAGTCTTAACTCACCAAAATATATCAGAATAAAGGCCTGGTAGACATTCTGCATATAAATAAAAGACTGGAACACAAATTTGCTGAAATAATAAAATTTATGAATAAACTGAAAAAATAGGACAAACTGTACAAATAAGGCAGCAAGAAGATAATTATACACTATGTACATGTATACTTAGTACACCTCCCGTGTATGATAAGTTTTAAAGCAGGGAGCAGCACAGAGTCCAACATTGCAGTCAGGGCAGTAGATGTGTGTCTCCTTCCTGACTTTTTTGCCCCTCTCATCAGTCTTGGAGCAGCACACCACACATGTCCTGGTTGGTGTGTTTTTTTTTGGCAGTGGGAGATTTGTGCTCCGGGAATTGCCGTCCAGTGAGTCGCTCCGGGTTAACTACATAGGAGGCACGTCACCCGGTTCTGGCATCTGCGGCAGTCTGGTACCTCAAACAGATACACTCGCACATCCTCCATATGTAGTCCGCGTGAGTAATTGGCCTTTCACTGCGCTGCTTATAAAGTACATAGGGATTCCACAAAGACTGCTCCAGAAGATGTCAGAATATCTTTTTGTAGTACTTCGTCTGCTGCTTGCGGACTGCGGGATAAAATGTCACTGTTTGGTCTGCTCTGTCCACTCCACCCATTGTTAGGTTGTAGTCCACCACAACCTGCGGCTTCTGTATTTCCTTTCCTCCTCTCGTTTTGGTGGGAAAAGTGGAGGTGTTGTGGACCGAGGAAAGGAGACAAACGTCTTTTTTTATCCCGCCAGCGGAGAGCCAGCATCTTTCCTTTCTGCCAAGCAGCTGTGTCCCCGGGTTTCAATTTCTGCTTCCCAAAAGATGTAGGCATCTCCCGCCTGTTCACCTAACTGTGCCGTAGGCATCAGTGCAACACTTTATGAGGATCTCAAAGAGTTCCGGGGAGGAATAAAAATTGTCCGTGGTGACACAATATCCCTTCTCCAGGAACTGCTCAGCAAGTGACAAAACTGAACTTGTCGCCACTCCATAGTCGCTGAACCGGGGATTGAACAGTGTTCCCTTTCCGGTGTACAAAACTGTATTCCATATGTACCCGGTTGAAGACTCACACAACACATAATATTTTATTCCAAAGCGGGCCCGCTTAGAAGCTATAAATTGCAGCCAGCTCAGCCTCCCCTTGTAAGCCATCAGGCTCTCATCCACGGATATATCCCGCTCTGGAACATACGTGGTCCTGAAGTTCTCCACCACCATCTCGTACACTTCCCAGATTTTTTTCAGTTTGGGAGCAGGGTGAGTGGACTCCTCAAAGGTGTCGTTATTGGCGAAATGGAGAAATTTCATGATGAGCGAAAACCGGTACTCGCTCATCACCGTACCAAAGAACGGGGTCGTTATCATTTTGTTGGTGGTCCAATACCACTTCTGCAGGGGCTCCCCCCCCCCCTTGCAGAATAAGTCCCAAAAATAGCCAAATATCTTCTTTGGTGACCGGCTCCCAGGTCCTGCTTCTTGAGAAGGGGCGTCGTGGAGCAGCCAGTTGTTGGGTGGCATAACGATTAGTCTCCTCCACAATCTTGTCAATAACGGCCCCATCAAAGAAGAGCTGCAGGTAGGCCAGGGGGTTGTGCTCACACACTTTCTTCAGGCCAGGCTCCCCAGTAAAAGGAAAATGGGCGGGGTGCGTGAGAAAGGTCAATGGGGCACCAGACCCGGACATCGCTAACATCCATTGTGATGGAATCACTCTCGCTGTCGCTACCTGGGTCGGATGAGAGGTCCCCAGGTGCGTCACTGTCGCTTGAGTCCGCCAGTGACTGCAAATCGCTGTCCTCCAACTCCACCAGCGATTCCGCAGCGAGCTGCCTTCTTGAAGCTGACGGCATAGCAGAATACAGGCAGACAGAGGTCAGTGAAAACGGCAGGCAGAGAGTTGTCAAATCCACGCAGAGGTCGGTACAGGCAGCAGGAAGAGTAGTCAAAGTCCAGGCAAAAATCGGTACACAGTAAATCAATCAAAGTCCAGGCAAAATCAGTACAGGGAGAAGGCAAAGAGAATAGTCAAAAATCCAGGCATAAATCAGTAACGGGTATCCAATAATCAGCAATCAGCAACTCACAGATCAAACAGCCAGCAGCCACAGTCTCCAGAGAGAAAATGGCAACATTGAATTGAATATAAACTAACTTGTATTCAATGCAATGCTTCTTGTGGCCAATCAGATCACTTGTCATTTTTAATTTTTTTATATTCTGCCTCCCTCCCCCTGTGGCCAATCAGATTGTTTATTATATTTAATTCATTATTCCTTCTCCCTCCCTACCCCTGTGGCCAATCACAGTCTTTTATTTATTTATTTTTTTTCCCTGACTCCCTCCCTCCTTCCCCCATCACCGCACGCCGCCCCCTGACGTCACGCCGCACCGCCACTCCATGCCACCGATTGGCCGCCGGGTCCCCGGAAGATCAGACAGGTAATGGGGACTCCGGCGGCTGGGAGGGAGAAGCCTGGGTCCCGCTGTGCAGCGCGATCAGCGTGCGGGACCCAGAGAGACAGAGCGCGCGGTGTTTTCAGCCAGCCCGACCTGTGTTCGGGCTCACCGCTTTCAGCACACAAAGCGGAGCCCGAACACAGTTCGGGCTTACCGCCGGGGGGTTAATATTGGGTTTCTTTTTTCATTCAGGACCTATCTGGACTTCGGACCCTTTGGGACAATACATAAACTGAACACTTTAAAGGATTCCTGAAGTCCAATTCAGGATAAAATCTAACAATGTTGTGCTGTACCCTACAGGTTAAAGAGGAACTCCAGGGACAAAAAGCAGAATGTAATACATTATTCAGGATAAACACTTTTTTTTTATGTTACTTATTCTGGTTTCAGCATCAGAAACACTTCCTATATCTATATATTGCTGTATATGTTAACCCTGCCCTACCAGTGATGCTTAGCCTAGGCTGTTTATTATGCAGAATTCTTCTCCCAGTGATATCTGGGAGACCAGGTGTAATTTCTGCTGGGTTCAGAACACAGCAGTAAACAAACATTCTGCAGAGATGCTCCTTGCCAGTTGTAAAGATGTCGCTACCTGTGATCAATTTCACAATGTAAATCAGGGAGAGGAAAGATTTTACAATGGGCAAACGCTGACTAAATGATAAAGTATTATTGTAAAAAAAATAAGCAATTTTATTCAATATGTTACATTCAGTAACGTTCCCTTTTAACATTCCTGCATTCCCAGTTTGGTCTATCTTTGCTCCGGCTATGTGTTCCTCAAGATTATTTTATTCAACTACACAGCAGTCAAACAACTTCTGCTTGTAAGTCCCTTGTTTCTTAGCCATCCTCCCACAGCACAGACTTGACCATGAACAAATATAGCTTTATTGAGCACGCACAAATTCACAATGGCAGGTAAAAGGAACCAATTGTACTCTGAGGAAAAAGGTGTGCATGGTCAGATCTTGAGCATGCACAGTTTGTAAATCCACGTATGCTCAGTAAAAGTATGCTAAGTCACAGCTGCAAATCTAGAGCCAAAATAACAGATATTTACCTGTGGAGAGGGAAGTCTATGGGTTCTATAGAGCCTTTCCTCTCACAGTCCCCTCGTTCCAGTGATGTCACCCCAGTTTGAATCTCCCGCCATGGGAGTGTTCGGAAGGCTTCTGGAGCCCGATCGCTCCTGAAGACGGGCAGCTCCATACTGTGCATACTAGAGAGTGCGCTCCCGCAGGCGCAGCATGCAGCCCCCCATCTTCGGGAGCTCTTGGGCTGCTGAAGCCTTCCAAAGCCTACTGTACGGCAGCGGCACAGAGCAATCTTCGACCCATTGGTCAAAGACTGCTAACGGGGGTGACAGCGCTGGAACGGGGGGACCACGAGAGGACTGGGAAGGCTCAATAGGACGCAGAGCCTTCCCTCTCCATAGGTAAGTATCTGAATTCTTTTTTTAAATTTACTTCAGTGTTGCTTTAAAGGGAACCTAAACAGTGAAGGATATGGATTTTTCCTTTTAAAATAATACCAGTTGCCTGAATCGCCTGCTGATCCTGTGTCTCTAATACTTTTAGCCACAGCCCCTCAACAAGCATGCAGATCAGGTGCTCTGACTGAAGTCAGACTGGATTAGCTGCATGCTTGTTTCAGGGTGTGATTCAGCCACTATTGCAGTCACAGAGATCAGCTGGACTGCCAGGCAACTGGTATTGTTTACAGGAAACATCCATATCACTCTCAGTTAAGGTTCCCTTTAAGTCTGAGGGACTTCTGGAAGAATGAATGAGAAAAATTGTGAAGAATGGAGGAGACTAGGAAGGTACTGTAAGTTAATCTATAGGAGGCAGGACCATATTAGTGTATTTAAACTTGAATGGTCAGTTTAGGTTTGCTTTGAAAATGGAAACATGTCTTGCAAATCAGGGGCCGTTTGCACCACCTCCAAATACACAGCTTTTCCCGCAATGCGAGCCCGAATGGGGAAATGCCGCCTATGCAGACAATCATCCTGCCGTCTGATTCTGGACAGCAGCGTCAATCTGGACAGCATGCTGCAGTTTTCGATAGCATGAATCTAAATCCCTATGGCAGTGTTACTCAAACCTGTCCTCGTGACTCCCCAACAGTGTATGTTTTGCAAGCAACCTCCTCTATGCACAGGTGGGGTAGTTAGTGCCTCAGCTAGGTGGATTCCATGTAGCTGAGACACTACCCCACCTGTGCATAGGGGAGACTGCCTGAAAAACCTGCACCGTTGGGGAGTCGCGGGAACAGTTTTGAGAAACCCTGCCCTATAGCCATGCAGTTCGATTCACAAACGGACGCAGCAGTCCAGCGGAAATGGGCCCATAAAGAGCCAGAACACGGCAGATTTATTTTTCATGCTTGCCATATCTTTGTAACGGGGTGGTAAAATACTTACTAGCACATTTATGGTATTTTAGGCCACCCCTTTAAACATATAATCAATATATCAACAACAACAAAACTGAAAAGGGTTTGGATGCCAGTGCGAAAGCCTACAGTAGATCGTAAAATATAACATTTAGGCCTCTTGCACACTACATGCAATTCCGATTTTTAATCGGTGCTGCATGCTGAGTTTTTTTCTGCGTTTTTTTTTTATAGCATCTAGGGAAAATCGGAATCGCAAATCGGGTTTGCAGTCTGCAGAGGGTCTTAGTGTACATCCTTAAAGAGACTCTGTAACAAAATGTTCAGCCTTAGTTCTTCTATCCTATAAGTTCCTTTGCCTGTTCTAATGTGCTCTGGCTTACTGCAGCCTTTCCTAATTGCACAGTGGCTGTGTTATCTCTGTTATATGATCTAATCTGTTTTCTTCTGTCAGCTCTGTTGAGCTAGGCTGGAATGTGTGGAATGTGCAGGGCTGCTTGTGATTGGATAGAAACGATACACACCCTCTGCAGGCCCCCTGCAGGCTCTGTATGACTCACACACTCTGCTTATGTGAGCCTATCACAAGCTGGTTAGTTTGTTTGTAAACACTGCCTAAAACTGTTAATTACAAGCCAGGATTGCAGCAGAGAGTGGCGGAAACAGCACAGAGGGGCCCAGGAGAACATAAGGAATAGAATGGTATGCTTTTTGCTGTAAAAATTTTTAGAGTACAGATTCTCTTTAAAATCAGGTATGTGAACAACAATAGCACATGGATTCCATAACCGTGTAGAAATACACTGTACAATCTGCGGCCTAACGCATGTTTCGTAGCATTACTGATACTTCTTCAGAGGCATAGAGGTGCAAGTAGATGTCCATGAAGATGTAGATAAAATCACAATATCATATAAGCATTGCACATTAGTATCCTCCCAGATGTTCAGGGTATTCTCAGAGAGCAGTGCAATATATGTAATGGTGATCCAAGGGTGATTGGCAGCGTGTGTCCATCTGGATAATGTGTGGTGTGTGTGTGTTCTGGGGTGGTTAAATGGTTTTATGTGGTCACAGGTGTCCTGAAGAATGAGAATGGCGTGCCGGAGGATGAGGAGAACTTCGAGGAGGCTGTGAAGAATGTAAATACAGCATTAAACGTCACAAAGGTGAGTGGTCAGTTGTCTTCATCTATGGGCCTTTTAGTTTATAAGTTCTAGCCTTGGCTTCATGTTACCGCTTTCCATTTTCTCTCTAGTGTCCCTCCAATGTTGAAGAGATCTTTACTGATGAACGCTGCGCAAATATCACTCACCAGGTACTTTCCCTTAGGAAGTATTTTTATTTGTTTAAAATATTATCCATGGGAGTTGCATTTTCTGCAGTTATCCTGGCTAACGTCGGCTGTGTTACCGATATCATCTGCAAGGCTTAACCACTTAAGTGGTTTGAGATTGTATATATTTACACCCTGTAGGACTTAAAGGGATACTGTAGGGGTGTCGGGGGAAAATGAGCTGAACTTACCCGTGGCTTCTAATGGTCCCCTGCAGACATCCTGTGCCCGTGCAGCCACTCACCGATGCTCCGGCCCCACCTCCGGTTCACTTGGAATTTCAGACTTTAAAGTCTGAAAACCACTGCGCCTGCATTCTAGTGTCCTCACTCCCGCTGATGTCACCAGGAGCGTACTGCGCATGCCCAGTATGGTCTGCGACTGCGCAGTATGCTCCTGGTGACCTCAGCGGGAGCGATAACACGGCAACGCAGGCGTAGTGGTTTTCAGACTTTAAAGTCTGAAATTCCAAAAGTGAACCAGAGGCGGGGCCAGAGCATCGGTGAGTGGCTGCGTAGGCACAGGATGTCTGCGGAGGACCATTAGAAGCTCCAGATAAGTGCAACTCATTTCCCCCCAATCCCCCTACAGTATCCCTTTAAGTTCCTCACCAGGGACGTAGATATTTGTCTATTGCGACGGATAGCCACCGCTCTCTCCCGCATGCGTACCTGCACGGGTACTCTTCCCTGCCCGTTAAAGGGTAGATGAATGAATGGGAACGTGTCATTGATCGCAACCACTGCAGCTGGAGCTTTCAGTCACGTGACTGCCACTGTGCAACCCTGTTTAGCCCTGACTGCCAGGAAGCTTCTGCACTGGCAAACAAGCATTCTGGCCCATCAGACTCTCCATCCAAAGGGCTGTGCCAAGGCAGAGGGAAGGTCAGAGTGCTGCTTCACAGACTTCTGTTGTAGCTGTATTTCAGGTGTAGGTCCTAGAAAAATACTGGAGATATATTTTTTTTCCATTGCTGTAGAATGACTGATAAAATGTAATTATTTCAGCTACGTCTTTCAGAAACAGGTGTGCCACTTTACATAGCTGCTGATAGGAGTACAGTAGAATGTGGTTTTAGCAAAATCTGATCTACAGTAGAGTATCATTTATCCACACAGGGCGAAATAAATATGGCAGCCTCCATATCCCTCTCACTTCAGCTGCGCTTTAAGTGTATCATTCTCCAAATAAGACAATGATTGGATTACTTTTCTTTTCCAGACACCCAACTTTTGGATTTTGGCTCGAGCTGTTAAGGAATTCAATGCTGCTGAAGGCAATGGAAATTTACCACTGCGGGGAACTATTCCAGACATGATTGCCGACTCCGACAAGTTCATTAAATTGCAGAATGTGTACGTTTTTACTTTCATCTTAGATTTTTTTTTTGTTAAAGGGGAACTTCAGCCTAAACAAACATACTGTCATTAAGTTACATTAGTTATGTTAATTAGAATAGATAGGTAATATAATCTCTTACCCACCCTGTTTTAAAAGTACAGGCAAATGTTTGTGATTCATGGGGGCTGCCATCTTTGTCATGGGGGCAGCCATCTTTTTGGTTGAAAGGAGGTGACAGGGAGCATGAGACACAGTTCCAACTGTCCTGTGTCCTGATAACCCCTCCCAGCTGCACGCACTAGGCTTCAGATGTCAAATTCAAAATGTAAAAAAAAAAAAAAATGCACCAAAACAGCAGAACGAGAACAACAACATCAGAAATCCCATCATGCTTTGCACAGCATAAGGGGAAAACTGCCCGGGCAGTTTTCTTCTGTGCAGCTAAAAATGAGGCTTGTATAAGAGAAACAAAGTTCTAATGCTGTGAAACTGTTAAAGAAACACCAGGCCTTTTCAGTGCTGCTGAGTCGATTTTTAGTCTGGAGGTTCACTTTAACTTTCCATCAAGGACAGCTAGCGACAAGACAATGTACTGTATACCCTGTATAGTATGTACTCTGTAAAGTGCTGTATAAATATTAAATAATTATAATTCCTGTACAACTCTTACCAGCACATCAGCAAAAGTGAAAGTGGGAGTATGGACTACTGATGAGTCATTTTTGTGGGGTGAGCAATGGAAGTGAACTTGTATGAAGAAATAGAGATAATATCCATATAGTAATGCAAGCATAACAAATTATTTATTCATACCTCATTTAAACTTCTTTTAAAGGACTACTGTAGGGGGGTCAGGGGAAAAAAGAGTTGAACGTACCTGGGGCTTCTAATCGTTTCCCGCAGATGTCCTGTCCCCTACAGCACTCCTTTAAACACATTTAAAGGAGAATTCTATGGCATGCAGCCAACCCATCCCCCCCCCTCCAGGCGCGCCCCCCCCCCCCCCCCCCCCCCTGGAGAGAGCACACTGCGCTTGCTCAGACTTGCCGCGACTGGCCAAACTTACGTAACCAGGTACAGAAGACGGAGAAGGCTGAGGACGGCTACATGGGAGCGATCTGTGCACATGAGGCTGAAGCAGTGGCAAAGCGATGGAGGTTGCTGAGGTAGCGACCGCATAGGGGTCCTTGGGCCAGAGGGGCCCTCCCTCAACCACAGTATTAGCTCTTTATTGAATAAATCGGATCCTTTAAGGGTAAACTCACAATTTATTTAGAACTGTATTGTAGAGTTTTAACTGACAAAATCCTTGAATTGTGTTTGGGTCCGCGTTCGCGTGAAACAGCTGAGACACAGAAAGCTGAGGAGGGATGGCTCTGGTAGTGAAATATTACTGTTGTAAAATGCTGTGACTGTTGGGCGATTGTCATCCTTGTTCTCCGTTTTAGGTATCGAGAGAAGGCCAAAAAAGATGCATCGGCTGTTGAACACTACGTCTCCAAGCTGCTGCAGTCAGTAGGCAGGGTAAGTCCTCCCCCTCACCTGAGGATCGTTGGGGCTGCTGGTGACAAGTTTTCCTACATGAGAATTTGAATTTAATCTTTAAAAAATGTTTT
The DNA here is from genome assembly GCF_040937935.1 of Hyperolius riggenbachi. Lineage (NCBI taxonomy): Eukaryota > Metazoa > Chordata > Amphibia > Anura > Hyperoliidae > Hyperolius > Hyperolius riggenbachi. The sequence continues at coordinate 52,918,978 of NC_090656.1, read as the reverse complement.
GCTCTTAAAATAATTACAAAATAAGTCAGTGTACTTTGCATTCTTGAAACAGAAGGTATTTGCAATAATTCAGCGTTACGTGAGCAACTGTTGTTCCCATGATGCATCACTCCTGAATATGCAAATTATCTCTTTTTGCCCCTGCTGTCAGGCTTATATCCAGATCCGCTGCTGTATAGCAAGCCTATGGCTAATACATTTTACAGATCCACCTCAGCCCCACATACAGACAGCCTGTGCTGGACTTTTGGTACTCCTCAGTGCAGGGCAGGGATTGATTTGGCTCTATGGGATAGGGCTTGGACCAGTACAGCAGAATCCTCAAGCAGCTTGGGGTGACCCAGAATCACTAGGACCAGTGGTTCAGGATGTAAGCCCTCCTTCAGGAGCAAAAAGGGATAATTTGCATATTCAGTAGTGGTGCATTGTGGGTAACCACAATTGCTCACTTACAGCTGAATTATCGCAAATACCTTCTGTTTTAAGAAGGCAAATTACACTGAGCATTGCTTTTTAATAGGAGGGCTTTTCGGTCTCTTTTAGTCCCCTATATAGTCCTAGTGGTTCTGGGTCACCCCGAGCTGCTTGGGTATTCCATCATTCTAAATGCTCTCTCAATGTTTTATATCAGTTGGTTTTATTTAGTTAGATTGAAAGTTTCCCTTTCTCTCATCCAGTAAATTTATAGAGTTTGTGCATCAGAAGAGCTACACGATGTTTGGGGGATCCCTAATAGGCCACTAGGATCAGTTCACCCCCTGCTCAGTGCGGGAGTTCATTCAGTATGGATGTAGTATAGTTTAATGTACACTGCTGCCTCCTGTTTGTTGTCTTACAAAACACTACAGGTTTGCTTTAAGTTTAGAGGTATTTTTGGAAATTCGTACCTGGCTGGTAATCGAAATGGAAATTATAATTTTAACATTAACTCTCAAAATGCCACGTGCTGCACTTGCATGCACTTACTGAGCACTTTATTAGAAGCAATTTACCATTCTTCATGAGCTGTATTCCACAAGATGTTGGAGACATTCCTTTGAGGTTCTGCTCATGTTGACATGATTGCAACACACATTGTGTCAGCTGAATATATATGCTGCAAATCAGTGCCACATCCCAATTCACCGCCGCCTTACACTGTTGACACAAGACAGCTTGGGTCCATGGATTGATGCTCACCATTTCATGCGTGTGCCTCAGGAGGAAATTACATTTACCACACCAGGCTATGTTATTTTTAAAGGAGAACTGTAGTGAGAGGTATATGGAGGCTGCCATATTTGTTTCCATTTAAGCAATACCAGTTGCCTGGCTATCCTGCTAATCCTCTGCCTCTAATAGTTTCAGCCATAGGCCCTGAACAAGCATACAGCAGATCAGGTGTTTCTGACAATTTTGACAGATCTGACCATATTAGCTGCATGCTTGTTTCTGGTGTGATTCGGACACTTCTTCAGCCAAATAGACCAGCAGGGCTGCCAGGCAACTGGTATTGCTTAAAAGGAAATAAATATGGCAGCCTCCATATTCCTCTCACTACAGTTCTCCTTTAAAGGCAACTTGGCACCAGGACATTCCTTTTTTTTAATAAACCTGTAATTGGGTTCGTAATTGAGCATGCCTTAATTTTATAATTCCAGGGAATGTCTTGGATGCATGTTGCAATGCATGCTGGAAGATGTAGTCCATGCATGCGAAAACATCTCTGTACTTGCATTTCTGGACTACATCTTCCGGCTTGCGCGCAAGACACTGCTGGGAACTACAAAATTCGGCAGACATGGTCTGTCTATGCTGAAGATGGCCCAGCCCAGAGGAACAGCCCAGCCCCAACGGCACACTCCAAGCCACAGCACACTGCATGCAGGAAACTGTAGTTCAACCGAGCTAAGCTACATTGTAGCCTAACTCCAGCGTAAAATAGCGCCAGCAGACTTCCAGTACATAGTAGAAGAACTCTGTAGGAACAACGGGCATGCTGGGAGCAGTGCTTCACCGAAGTTAGGATAGGTTAGGATATGGGTACAGAGGGTAATATTTCACGCCCATTTTTCCTTCTGCCGTTTTTTGCATAGATGCTTCAAGTAATGCATTTGTTGTGGAACATGAAGCTTCTGTGACTCAGTATATCCTGACTTTTAAACCGGGTCATATGACAAAAGGCAGCTGCTGAGTTGAGGGAGTATTGGGGCTCGTGCAGATGGACGTCTGGCTTCCGGCGGTGTCTTGGCAGCAGCGCATTCGGGCTTTTGGCGGCTTTCCTGTGTAGTTGCGTTTTCATCCCCACAGGGAGACACTAGCCACGGCGGTTAACCGACCCTGGAAGCTACATATAGCGTCCAGGGTCGCCTGAAACGCTGGGTAAAATCAGGATCAGAACGCCGCGTTCATGCAAATGTCGGTAAAATACCGTTACAAACGCTGCCATTCACTTCAATGTATTGCTCTGACTGTATGAACTGTGTGTGAGTATTGCTCTGGCTGCATGCACTGTACTGTGTGTGAGTATTGCTCTGACTGCATGTACTGTACTGTGTGTGTATTGGTCTGACTGCATGCACTGTACTGTGTATGTATTGGTCTGACTGCATGCACTGTACTGTGTGTGTATTGGTCTGACTGCATGTACTGTACTGTGTGTGTATTGCTCTGACTGCATGTACTGTACTGTGTATATTGCTCTCACTGCATGTACTGTACTGTGTGTGTATTGCTCTGACTGCATGCACTGTACTGTGTGTGTATTGCTCTGACTGTATGAACTGTGTGTGAGTATTGCTCTGGTTGCATGTCTGTACTGTGTGAGTATTGCTCTGACTGCATGTACTGTTTCTGAGTATTGCTCTGTTTTAAAGTTTACATGACCATGACTTGATCACTGCTTGTTATATCATTGCAGCCACCAGAAAGCATATCCGAAAAAGAAATCCGCTTGTTTTGTAAGTTTCTTTTGCCTGATACTAAAACCATCAGCTTCTGACCCTTCCCTGATTCTCTCCAGTTCTAGAGTCCCGCTTTGTCTGACACTTGCTTCCTGTTGTTCAGGTAGGAACTGTGCTTTCCTCCGAGGGGTGCGCTGCAGATCTCTGGCAGAAGAATATAGTGTGGATTCTGCAAAGAAAGATGACATTGGTAAGATAACAGTTAAATTATTCATTATCATAGCTGCATGGTTAAGCTCGCCACAGTTCCTGGGTTGTAATTAATATTACCAGTAAAGTAATATTTCAGTGTTTTGTTTTTTTTATTGTTTATTATTATAGTAAAAGTGTACCCTGTGTTAGTCCCCATCTCCTGACTTGTGCCAATCAGCTTGGGGTACTTTGCAAATGAAAGGGGACCCCCCCCCCCCCCCCATTCCCCACACCTTCTCCCTGTGTTGGGAAGCACAGGGAGCAAGAGGTGGGCAAGTTCAGCCATGTTATTACAGAAAAAGACTATCTGGTGCCCCTCGCTGTTCCTCCATGACTACTTCCTATGGGTGATGGACTATGCCGGAGTAATTTGCACAGCTCATAGAGTGCTGTTCAATCCGGCCAAGCAGTATATGACATTAGCACTGGAAATCAGCATTGCAAATCCAGGCAGCCAGGTAAAAATGCAAAATGTATGCACCTACAGTGGTTTGCAAAAGTATTCGGCCCCCTTGAAGTTTTCTACATTTTGTCATATTACTGCCAGAAATATGCATCAATTTTATTGGAATTCCATGTGAATACACCCAATTATCTGACCTGAATACAATCAGATCTGATGCTGATATGCACCAAAACTGTGTTCACAAAGTCCACATATTAATATGCAGCAGAGTCCAATACACTTTTTACTACTCTATTCCAACTTCCATCAATGTTCAAAGAGGACCAAAGATGCTTCCTTGCAATTATCCTGGCTACTCAGATCATATGCTTGTCTTGTCTTGATGGACTATATGGATAGTATAGCCGTCACCGTGGGATACACTTACCGTGTGTGAAGACCTACTGGCAGGTCAGCAGGAGCCTTGGGACCATTATCAGGTTCATCTTTGTGAACACAATTTTGGTGCATATTAGGATCAGATCTGATTGTATGCAGGTCAGATAATTGGATGTTTTTTGTAAAAACTTTATTTTATCCACCAGTAGGTGGCTCATAAGAACGCGGTGAGCGCCAAACTCTGACGTTTTCTATTACAGCCCTGATAAAATCCCCGACTGAGCATTCAGTCTGGCTTTGCTCAGGAATAATTATAGCTAAATCATTATAGTAGAACCAGAAGGTGGCAGGCTTGGGCTTGAAAAGACACCAGAGAAGACAGACTCGGCTATAATGATTCCTGAGCAAAGCCAGACTGAATGCTTAGTCTGGGATTTTATCAGGGCTGATAAGAAGCAAGCTAAGCAGTGAAGGATGAAGCAGAGAGCAGGGTAGGTGTTTTCTATAATGTTCCTACTGATCTATATGGTAAATACATGAGGGTGCGTTGTCTCTGGTTCACTTTAACAAGTGGGAGACACATATGCAAACTTTTGTAATTCCTCCACCGTTCACCTGATTTGAATGTAAATTAAAGCTGACAGTCTTAAAGGATACCACAGTCGAAAAAAAGTCTGCAGCAGTGTGTGGGGGGTTAAAATTATATACCGTTAGCCAGTCCTGCCCCCTCCTTCTGCCGCCGTTAGTCTCCTATAAGTCCCGGGGCCCGGCGACTTGATTGACCCCCCCCACCCGGACATACTGCGCCCTATGATTAGCATGTGACGCTAAGTGTAATGGAGCGCACACGCAGCGCAGAGGAGGCAGAGGAATGAACGTGCTTCTGAGCTGATCGCTATGCGCTGGCCAGAAGTGAAGAGGGGAGGACATACTGCGCGCACAGGGCGCAGTATGTCCGGGTGGGGGGTCAATCAAGTCGCCGGGCATCGGGACTTATAGGAGACTAACGGCGGCAGATGGAGGGGGCAGGACTGGCTAACGGTATGTAATTTTAACCCCCCACACACTGCTGCAAACTTTTTTTTCGACTGTGGTATCCTTTAAGTTAAAGCACATCATGTTCGTTTCATTTCAAATCCATTGTGGTTGTGTGTAGAGCCAAATATGTTAGAATTGTGTTGATGTCCCAATATTTATGGACATGACTGTATATTTGTGCGCACATCAGAATTCTTAGTATCTTATTGACCATTTCCACTCTGCACCAGCACATACATCAGGGGAAAACAATACAAAAACATGCTACGATGAAGCCACACCCTTGTTCTTCTGATGTTGGAGCTGTTGTGGAAAGCTTTAGCACCAGCTCATACATTTGGGGGAAACGATACAAAAACATGTTACAAACAATGAAGCCCCGCCCTTGTTCTGATGATGGAGCTGTTGGGGAAAGGCTCAGCAACAGCTCATACATCTTGGTGAAAGAATACTATAACATGCTCCAATGAAGCCACGCCCTTGTTCTTCTGATGTAGACGCTGTTGTGGAAAGGCTTAGCACCAGCTCACATATCTGGGGAAAACCATACAAAAACATGCTCCAATGAAGCCATGCCCTTGTTCTTCTGATGTTGGAGCTGTTGTGGAAAGGCTCAGCACCAGCTCACATATCTGGGGAAAACAATACAAAAACATGCTCCAATGAAGCCACGCCCTTGTTCTTCTGATGTAGGCGATGTTGTGAAAAGGCTCAGCACCAGCTCACATATCTGGGGAAAACAATACAAAACATGCTCCAATGAAGCCACGCCCTTGTTCTTCTGATGTTGGAGCTGTTGTAGAAAGGCTCAGCACGAGCTCACTCATTTGGGGGAAACCATAAGAATAAGCGTGGAAACCACGCCTCACATGTGCCAGAGAATGTTTTTCATGCAATGTAAAGGTTTAATGACCCTCGTTTATTACCCTTTTAATCCCACAGTTTCTTTTATGGAGAATCCAGACAATGAGATTGTCTTCTACCTAATGCTCAGAGCTGTGGACAGGTTTCACAAACAGCATGGAAGATATCCTGGTAAATAATTTTTCTTTTTGTTTTAAACTACAGTATTATAAATTATATTTCTTTTCTATATCTATACATGAGAGTAATATGGAGGTTGCCTCAGCTGACTTCCTTCTAAGAGAATTCTTATTTCCTGTCAGCAATACACATCCAGAATGAACAGAAAGAATCCCGTTCACGCTAATTATAATGAAAGCCACTATTACATCTCAATATGAATCCTGTGTTTTATATGGAAGATATTTCTTTACATAGCCTTTTACAATTTTCATAATTAAATGGAAAGCTATTCATGTAGTTATCGGACATACTCAAAATAATGTCACACTCTAGTGTAAACTGACCTCCTAGGTTTGTAAAATGTGTACTGTCAAAACGTTTGACATTTTTTGCCATATACCCCACAACAGGTATTTCCATTTCTGCCCGCATTTTTAACTGCAATATTGTGATTTTTGCCATGTCCCCCACAAGTATTGTCCCCAGCTTGCCCGTGTGCCCTTAAAGTAAACCTGAGATGGAGCGAAATAAAACATTTATACATACCTGGGGCTTCCTCCAGCCCCCTCCGGCCTGATCGCTCCCTCGCCATTGTCTTCCACTGCCTGCAGCCACCGCAAATTGCCCCAGAAAGTCCTCCGGTCCAGGGCATACTGCGCATGCGCGGCCCCAGGTATGTATACATTTTTTATTTTGCCCCATCATACTTCTAAGTTTCATACTGTTCAGCCAATTAGAATGCTTCAAGTTCTAGACTTTGCTGTAATTGGAGAACTGTTTCCTATGGACTCTCTCCCTGGCTCACCTCAACCATACTAGCTCAGAGTCTCCAACCTGGCTATGACATCCATACAGTTATTGCTCCCAGCTTAGCCATGCCCACCTAGCCAGGTAATCATAATAATCAGAACATTTGTATAGCGCTTTTCTCCTATTGGACTCAAAGCGCTCAAGAGCTGCAGCCACTGGGATGCGCTCAAGAGACCACGCTGCAGTGGTAGAGAGTCTTGCCTTGAACTCCTTACTGAATAGTTGCTGACCCTAGCCAGGATTCGAACCCTGGTCTCCCATGTCTAAGGCGGTCTGGTCTCCCATGTCTAAGGCGGTCTGGTCTCCCATGTCTAAGGCGGTCTGGTCTCCCATGTCTAAGGCGGTCTAGTCTCCCATGTCTAAGGCGGTCTGGTCTCCCATGTCTAGGGCGGTCTGGTCTCACATGTCTAGGGCGGTCTGGTCTCCCATGTCTAGGGCGGTCTGGTCTCCCATGTCTCCCAGCCACTGTCAGGTCATGTTCCCCCACAAGTATTGTTTGCCAGTTTATATGACCCCACATAGGTATTACCCCCAGAGTGGCCATGCTCTTCCTCCCTTAGATATTATCCCCAGGTTGGTAATGTTGTGTCTATTGGTTCTGTCTGAAATGGTATTCCAGCGACCCTAAAAATATTACATCCATAAGATCAGGCCTCAACTTACAAGCTGGCAACCAGAGGTCAGCAATGGCAGCCTGCTTTCTTGCTCTGTAAATGAAATTACTAAATGGAGAAAGCAACGTTGATTACTCGCTATATTTGACATTCTCACGCAGGTGTCTATAACTACCAAGTTGAGGGCGATTATGGGAAGCTGAAGACCTGTCTCAATGGCCTCCTCCAGGAACAGGAGCTATCACTCTCTGTGAAGGATGATTACATCCAAGAATTGTAAGTTTATTACTACTCTTGTCATAGCACCTGAAATTTTACAGGAAAAAGTTGGCGCCATGTCAAACCAATGATTGTTGTGGTAGAAACTAGTATCTGGCTACAACACGTTTATGTCACTTCAAGCTGCTGCCAGCATGACATTGTTATTCACCAGTGTAGTAGACTTATATAGGCTGTAAAACTAACCCCCTTCACGATAAAATGCAGGCAGTATATTTTCTTCCCAATTACCCCCTCCCCTCCCCTAGTATAAAAAAGGCCCGCCTCTCTCGCACCCTTCCTTTTTAATAGCAGAGAGCACGACGAAGCACAAATACTTCCAGCACCGGGTCCTTTCCTCTTCTTCACTGCAGCTCATCACTGTGCAGCATCTCCCTTCATATGCTCCCAATGCACGTCACATGACATCGGGAGCATGTCACATGACATCAGGAGCTTGCAGAGAGACGTTGCTGCACGGAGATAGATGATTAAAGGGAGACACCAAGAGCCCAATATAGTGTAGTATGTACTGGAAGTGCAGACGTGGAAAAGTAAGTATACTATTATACTCACAAGTCTGGGTTACCCTCCAGGTAACCACTGTATAGGCAGGTGGGGAGTATTAGACCTGATCTCATTCAGGATTAAGAAGTCGCTCTCTGTAGTTCGGAAAAAGGGGCCAATTCCCCTCCACCAGGGGTGGACACAGTAGTTATACAGTTGCACAGAGGTGCCAGTAGTGTAAAAAGGAGAGTAAGAGTTGGGGGGTTAGCGGTGGACTTACCTCCCCAATGTAGACACACAATGCTGTTAGTCTTTTCAACAAAAACAGAGGCGCTAAGCTGTCTACTAGATTGCATGAGTTGTTTATACTCCTCATTATAGCCTGATGAAGTGGGATATGCCCGCAAAACGCGTTTTGCACTTGTCTGGAGTATGTAAATAAATTGTTTTTGTTGAAAATACTAAGAGCATTGTGTGTCTACATTGGGGAGGTAAGTCCACCGCTAACCCCCCTACTTTTAAAGTTTTTATCTTCTTTTTACACTATTGGCTCCTCTGTACAACTGTATA